>NW_027515328.1:0-83333 GCF_048772815.1 Callospermophilus lateralis
GGTACACAAATCCCACTTGGCTCACCAAATTTTGTTCTTCTAGGTTGATGCGTTCGTCTACAGTAGCAGTTTTTATTTTTAGGTTTTACTCTGTTCTCTCCTATATAGATAGATGAATTTCGAACTCTAAATCCAACATGGTTTGTAGTAGCTTTTTGAAACTTGACAAAATCAAGGAGTTCTCATTTTATCTCTATGGTTTGTTTCCTCTTCAGGTAGCCCCAGGAACAGACTGTGGAAAAGCACTTTCATTGAGAGGGGTTGCCAAGCTTCTAAGAAATTACGAGATTCTGAAATACTAGCAAATATTTTTTCACCCAATCTTGATGATATTTGGTGATAATGATCAGTACACAAGTCCCACTTGGCTCACCAAATTTTGTTCTTCTAGTTTGAAGCGTTCGTCTACAGTTGCAGTTTTTATTATTAGGTTTCACTCTGTTCTCTCCTATATAGATAGATGAATTTGGAACTCTAAATCCAACATGGTTTGTAGTAGCTCTTTGAAACTTGACAAAATAAAGGAGTTTTCAGTTTTGTCTCTTTGATTTGTTTCCGCTTCAAGTAGCCCAAAGCAGTGACTGTAGAAATGCACTTTCCATGAGAGGGGTTGCCAAGGTTCCAACAAATTACGAGTTTCCGAAATACGAGCAAATATTTTTTCACGCAATCTTGATGACACTTGGTGGTAAGGACAAGTACACAAATCCCACTTGGCTCACCAAATTTTGTTCTTCTAGGTTGAAGCATTCGTCTACAGTAGCAGTTTTTATTTTTAGGTTTTACTCTGTTCTCGCCTATATAGATAGATGAATTTGGAACTCTAAATCCAATATTGTTTGTAGTAGCTCTTTGAAACTTGACAGTGTAAAGGAGTTTTCAGTTTTGTCTCTATGATTTGTTTCCGCTTCATGTAGCCCTAAGCAAAGACTGTGGAACAGCACATTCATTGAGAGGGGTTGCCAAGCTTCTAAGAAATAACGAATTTTGGAAATACCAGCAAATATTTTTTCACCCAATATTGATGATACTTGGTGGTGAAGATCGGTACACAAATCTCACTTGGCTCACCAAATTTTGTTCTTCTAGGTTGAAGCGTTCGTCTACAGTTGCAGTTTTTATATTTAGGTTTCACTCTGTTCGCTCCTATATAGATAGATGAATTTGGAACTCTAAATCCAATATGGTTTGTAGTAGCTCTTTGAAACTTGACAAAGTAAAGGAGTTCTCAGTTTTGTCTCTATGATTTGTTTCCGCTTCATGTAGCCCTAAGAAGAGACTGTGGAAAAGCACTTTCATTGAAAGGGGTTGCCAAGCTTCCAAGAAATTACGAGTTTCCGAAATACCAGCAAATATTCTGTCACCCAATGTTGATGATACGTGGTGCTAATGATCGGTATCCAAATCCCACTTGGCTCACCAAATTTTGTCCTTCTTTGTTGAAGCATTCGTCAACAGTAGCTGTTTTTATATTTAGGTTTCAATCTGTTCTCTGCTATATAGATAGATGAATTTGGAACTCTAAATCCAACATGGTTTGTAGTAGCTCTTTGAAAGTTGACAAAATAAAGGAGTTCTCAGTTATTTCTCTATGGTTTGTTTCCTCTTCAATTAGCCCTACGCACAGACTGTGGAAAAGCACTTTCATTGAGAGGGGTTGCCAAGCTTCTAAGAAATAACGAGTTTCCGAAATACCAGCAAATATTTTTTCACCCATTCTTGATGATACCTGTTGGTGATGATCAGTACACATATCCCACTTGGCTCACCAAATTTTGTTCTTCTAGGTTGAAGCGTTCGTCTACAGGAGCAATTTTTATATTTAGGTTTCACTTTGTTCTCTCCTATATAGATAGATGAATTTGGAACTCTAAATCCAATATGGTTTGTAGTAGTTCTTTGAAACTTGAAAAAGTAAAGGAGTTCTCAGTTTTGTCTCTATGATTTGTTAATGATTCATGTAGCCCTAAGCAGAGACTGTGGGAAAGCACTTTCATTGAAAGGGTTTGCCAAGCTTCCAAGAAATTACGAATTTCCCAAATACCAGCAAATATTTTTTTCACCCAATGTTGATGATACGTGGTGGTAATGATCGTTACACAATACTCACTTGGCTCCCCAAATTTTGTTCTTTTAGGTTGAAGCGTTCGTCTACAGTAGCAGTTTTTATATTTCGGTTTTACTCTGTTCTCTCCTATATAGATAGATGAATTTGGAACTCTAAATCCAACATAGTTTGTAGTAGCTCTTTGAAACTTGACAAAATAATGGAGTTCCCAGTTTTTTCTCTATGGTTTGTTTCCTCTTCAAGTAGCCCTAGGAGCAGATTGTGTAAAAGCACTTTCATTGAGAGGGTTTGCCAAGCTTCTAAGAAATTACGAGATTCCGAAATACTAGCAAATATTTTTTCACCCAATCTTGATGATATTTGGTGATAAGGATCAGTACACAAGTCCCACTTGGCTCACCAAATTTTGTTCTTCTAGTTTGAAGCGTTCGTCTACAGTAGCAGTTTTTATTATAAGGTTTCACTCTGTTCTCTCCTATATAGATAGATGAATTTGGAACTCTAAATCCAACATGGTTTGTAGTAGCTCTTTGAAACTTGACAAAATAAAGGAGTTCTCAGTTTTGTCTCTTTGGTTTGTTTCCGCTTCAAGTAGCCCAATGCAGTGACTGTGGAAATGCACTTTCCTTGAGAGGGGTTGCCAAAGTTCCAACAAATTACGAGTTTCCGAAATACGAGCAAATATTTTTTCAACCAATCTTGATGATACTTTCTGGTAATGATCAGTTCACAAATCCCACATGGATCACCAAATTTTGTTCTTCTAGTTTGAAGCGTTCGTCTACAGTAGCAGTTTTTATGTTTAGGTTTCACTCTGTTCTCTGCTATATAGATAGATGAATTTGGAACTCTAAATCCAACATGGTTTGTAGTGGCTCTTTGAAAATTCACAAAAAAAAGGAGTTCTCTGTTTTGTCTCTATGTTTTTTTTCCTCTTTAAGTAGCCGTAGGCACAGACGGTGGATAAGCACGTTCATTGAGAGGGGTTGCCAAGATTCCAAGAAATAACGAGTTTCCGAAATACCAGCAAATATTTTTTCACCCAATCTTGATGATACTTTGTTTTTACGATCAGTACACAAATCCCACTTGACTCACCAAATTTTGTTCTTCTATGTTGAAGCGTTCGTTTTCAGTAGCAGTTTATTTTTAAAGTTTCACTCTCTTCTCTCCAATATTGATAGATGAATTTGGAACTCTAAATCCAACATGGTTTGTAGTAGCTCTTTGAAACTTGAAAAAATAAAGGAGTTCTCAGTTTTGTCTCTATGGTTTGTTTCCTCTTCAAGTAGCCGTGGCATAGACTGTGGAAAAGCACTTTCATTGAGAGGGGTTGCCAAGCATTTAGAAATAACGAGTCTCTGAAATACCAGCAAAATTTTTTCACTCAATCTTGATGATACTTGGTGGTAAAGACAAGTACACAAATCCCACTTGGCTCACCAAATTTTGTTCTTCTGGGTTGAAGCATTCGTCTACAGTAGCAGTTTTTAATTTTAGGTTTTACTCTGTTCTCTCCTATATAGATAGATGAATTTGGAACTCTAAATCCAATATGGTTCGTAGTAGCTCTTTGAAACATGACAGTGTAAAGGAGTTTTCAGTTTTGTCTCTATGATTTGTTTCCGCTTCATGTAGCCCTAAGCAGAGACTGTGGAAAAGCACTTTCATTGAGAGGGGTTGCCAAGCTTCTAAGAAATAACGAGTTTCCGAATTACCAGCAAATATTTTTTCACCCAATCTTGATGATACTTGGTGGTGAAGATCGGTACACAAATCCCACTTGGCTCACCAAATTTTGTTCTTCTAGGTTGAAGCGTTCGTCTACAGTAGCAGTTTTTATTTTTAGGTTTTACTCTGTTCTCTCCTATATAGATAGATGAATTTGGAACTCTAAATCCAACATGGATTGTAGTGGCTCTTTGAAACTTGACAATATAAAGGAGTTCTCAGTATTTTCTCTTGGTTTATTTCCTCTTCAAGTAGCCCCAGGCACAAACGGAGGAAAAGCACTTTCATTGAGAGGGGTTGCCAAACTTCTAAGAAATAACGAGTTTCCGAATTACCAGCAAATATTTTTTCACCCAATCTTGATGATACTTGGTGGTGAAGATCGGTACACAAATCTCACTGGGCTCACCAAATTTTGTTCTTCTAGGTTGAAGCGTTCGTCTACAGTAGCAGTTTTTATATTTAGGTTTCACTCTGTTCACTCCTATATAGATAGATGAATTTGGAACTCTAAATCCAATATGGTTTGTAGTAGCTCTTTGAAACTTGACAAAGTAAAGGAGTTCTCAGTTTTGTCTCTATGATTTGTTTCAGCTTCATGTAGCCCTAAGCCGAGACTGTGGAAAAGCACTTTCATTGAAAGGGGTTGCCATTATTTCAAGAAATTACGAGTTTCCGAAAGACCAGCAGATATTTCGTAACCCAATGTTGATGATACGTGGTGCTAATGATCGGTATCCAAATTCCACTTGGCTCACCAAATTTTGTTCTTCTAGGTTGAAGCGTTCGTCTACAGTAGCAGTTTTTATATTTAGGTTTCACTCTGTTCTCTGCTATATAGATAGATAAATTTGGAACTCTAAATCCAACATGGTTTGTAGTAGCTCTTTGAAACTTGAAAAAATAAAGGAGTTCTCAGTTTTATTTCTATGGTTTGTTTCCGCTTCAAGTTGCCCTGGCATAGACTGTGGAAAAGCACTTTCATTGAGAGGGGTTGCCAAGCTTCTAAAAAATAACGAGTTTCCGAAATACCAGCAAATATTTTTTCACCCAATCGTGATGATACTTGGTGGAAAGGACTAGTACACAAATCCGACTTGGCTGACTAAATTTTGTTCTTCTAGGTTGAAGCATTCGTCTACAGTAGCAGTTTTCATTTTTAGGTTTTACTCTGTTCTCTCCTATATAGATAGATGAATTTCGAACACTAAATCCAACATGGTTTGTAGTAGCTCTTTGAATCTTGACAAAATCAAGGAGTTCTCAGTTTTATCTCTATGGTTTGTTTCCTCTTCAGGTAGCCCCAGGCACAGACTGTGGAAAAGCACTTTCATTGAGAGGGGTTGCCAAGCTTCTAAGAAATAACGAGTTTTCGAAATACCAGCAAATATTTTTGAACCCAATCTTGATGATACTTGTTGTTTACAATCCATACACAAATCCCACTTGACTCAGCAAATTTTGTTCTTCTATGTTGAAGCGTTCGTTTTCAGTAGCAGTTTTTATTTTTAGGTTAAACTCTCTCCTCTCCTATATAGATAGATGAATTTGGAACTCTAAATCCAACATGGATTGTAGTGGCTCTTTGAAACTTGACAATATAAAGGAGTTCTCAGTATTTTCTCTATGGTTTATTTCCTCTTCAAGTAGCCCCAGGCACAAACGGAGGAAAAGCACTTTCATTGAGAGGGGTTGCCAAACTTCTAAGAAATAACGAGTTTCCGAATTACCAGCAAATATTTTTTCACCCAATCTTGATCATACTTGGTGGTGAAGATCGGTACACAAATCTCACTGGGCTCACCAAATTTTGTTCTTCTAGGTTTAAGCGTTCGCCTACAGTAGCAGTTTTTACATTTAGGTTTCACTCTGTTCACTCCTATATAGATAGATGAATTTGGAACTCTAAATCCAATATGGTTTGTAGTAGCTTTTTGAAACTTGACAAAGTAAAGGAGTTCTCAGTTTTGTCTCTATGATTTGTTTCAGCTTCATGTAGCTCTAAGCAGAGACTGTGGAAATGCACTTCCATTGAAAGGGGTTGCCATGCATCCAAGAAATTACGAGTTTCCGAAATTCCAGCAAATATTTTGTCACCCAATGTTGATGATACGTGGTGCTAATGATCGGTATCCAAATCCCACTTGGCTCACCAAATTTTGTTCTTCTAGGTTGAAGCGTTCGTCTACAGTAGCAGTTTTTATATTTAGGATTCACTCTGTTCTCTGCTATAGAGATAGATGAATTTGGACACTAAATCCAAAATGGTTTGTAGTAGCTCTTTGAAACTTGACAAAATAAAAGAGTTCTCAGTTTTGTCTCTGTGGTTTGTTTCCTCTTCAAGTAGCCATAGGCACAGACGGTGGATACGGAATTTCATTGACAGGGGTTGCTAAGCTTCCAAGAAATTACGAGTTTTCGAAATACCAGCAAATATTTTTTCACCCAATCTTGATGATACTTGGTGTTTATGATCAGTACACAAATCCCACTTGACTCACCAAATTTTGTTCTTCTAGGTTGAAGCATTCGTTTTCAGTAGCAGTTTTTTTTTTAGGTTTCACTCTCTTCTCTCCAATATAGATAGATGAATTTGGAACTCTAAATCCAACATGGTTTTTAGTAGCTCTTTGAAACTTGAAAAAATAAAGGAGTTCTCAGTTTTGTCTCTATGGTTTGTTTCCTCTTCAAGTAGCCGTGGCATAGACTGTGGAAAAGCACTTTCATTGAGAGGGGTTGCCAAGCATTTAGAAATAACGAGTCTCTGAAATACCAGCAAACATTTTTTCACGCAATCTTGATGACACTTGGTGGTAAGGACAAGTACACAAATCCCACTTGGCTCACCAAATTTTGTTCCTCTAGGTTGAAGCATTCGTCTACAGTAGCAGTTTTTATTTTTAGGTTTCACACTGTTCTCTCCTATATAGATAGATGAATTTGGAACTCTAAATCCAACATGGTTTGTAGTAGCTCTTTGAAACTTGACAAAAAAAATGGAGTTCTCAGTTTTGTCTCTTTGATTTGTTTCCGCTTCAAGTAGCCCTAAGCAGTGACTGTGGAAAAGCACTTTCCTTGAGAGGGGTTGCCAAGGTTCCAACAAATTATGAGTTTCCGAAATACGAGCAAATATTTTTTCACCCAATCTTGATGATACTTGGTGGTAATGATCAGTTCACAAATCCCACTTGGATCACCAAATTTTGTTCTTCTAGTTTGAAGCGTTCGTCTATAGTAGCAGTTTTTATATTTAGGTTTCACTCTGTTCGCTCCTATATAGATAGATGAATTTGGAACTCTAAATCCAATATGGTTTGTAGTAGCTCTTTGAAACTTGACAAAGTAAAGGAGTTCTCAGTTTTGTCTCTATGATTTGTTTCCGCTTCATGTAGCCCTAAGCAGAGACTGTGGAAAAGCACTTTCATTGAAAGGGGTTGCCAAGCTTCCAAGAAATTACGAGTTTCCGAAATACCAGCAAATATTTTGTCACCCAATGTTGATGATACGGGGTGCTAATGATCGGTATCCAAATCCCACTTGGCTCACCAAATTTTGTCCTTCTTTGTTGAAGCGTTCGTCAACAGTAGCAGTTTTTATATTTATGTTTCACTCTGTTCTCTGCTATATAGATAGATGAATTTGGAACTCTAAATCCAACATGGTTTGTAGTAGCTCTTTGAAAGTTGACAAAATAAAGGAGTTCTCAGTTTTTTCTTTATGGTTTGTTTCCTCTTCAATTAGCCCTAGGCACAGACTGTGGAAAAGCACTTTCATTGAGAGGGGTTGTCAAGCTTCTAAGAAATAACGAGTTTCCGAAATACCAGCAAATATTTTTTCACCCATTATTGATGATACTTGTTGGTGATGATCAGTACACATATCCCACTTGGCTCACCAAATTTTGTTCTTCTAGGTTGAAGCGTTCGTCTACAGTAGCAATTTTTATATTTAGGTTTCACTCTGTTCTCTAATATATAGATAGATGAATTTGGAACTCTAAATCCAATATGGTTTGTAGTAGTTCTTTGAAACTTGACAAAGTAAAGGAGTTCTCAGTTTTGTCTCTATGATTTGTTACCGATTCATGTAGCCCTAAGCAGAGACTGTGGGAAAGCGCTTTCATTGAAAGGGTTTGCCAAGCTTCCAAGATATTACGAATTTCCCAAATACCAGCAAATATTTTTTTCACCCAATATTGATGATACGTGGTGGTAATGATCGTTACACAAATCTCACTTGGCTCCCCAAATTTTGTTCATTTAGGTTGAAGTGTTCATCTACAGTAGGAGTTTTTATATTTCGGTTTCACTATGTTCTCTCCTATATAGATAGATGAATTTGGAACTCTAAATCCAACATGGTTTGTAGTAGCTCTTTGAAACTTGACAAAATAATGGAGTTCCCAGTTTCTTCTCTATGGTTTGTTTCCTGTTCAAGTAGCCCTAGGCGCAGATTGTGTAAAAGCACTTTCATTGTGAGGGTTTGCCAAGCGTCTAAGAAATTACGAGATTCCGAAATACTAGCAAATATTTTTTCACCCAATCTTGATGATATTTGGGGATAATGACAAGTCCACAAATCCCACTTGGCTCACCAAATTTTGTTCGTCTAGGTTGAAGCGTTCGTATACAGTAGCAGTTTTTATTTTTAGGTTTCACTCTGTTTTCTGCTATATAGATAGATGAATTTGGAACTCTAAATCCAACATGGTTTGTAGTGGCTCTTTGAAAATTCACAAAATAAAGGAGTTCTCTGTTTTGTCTCTATGGTTTTTTTCCTCTTAAAGAAGCCGTAGACACAGACGGTGGATAAGCACTTTCATTGAGAGGGGTTGCCAAGCTTCCAAGAAATAACGAGTTTCCAAAATACCAGCAAATATTTTTTCACCCAATCTTGATGATACTTGGTTTTTACGATCAGTACACAAATCCCACTTGACTCACCAAATTTTGTTTTTCTATGTTGAAGCGTTCATTTTCAGTAGCAGTTTTATTTTAAGGTTTCACTCTCTTCTCTCCAATATTGATAGATGAATTTGGAACTCTAAATCCAACATGGTTTGTAGTAGCTCTTTGAAACTTGAAAAATTAAAGGAGTTCTCTGTTTTGTCTCTATGATTTGATTCCGCTTCAAGTAGCCCTAAGCAGATACTGTGGAAAAGCACTTTCATTGAGAGGGGTTGCCAAGCTTCCAAGAAATTACGAGTTACCGAAACCAGCAAATATTTTTTCACCCAATCTTGATGATATGTGGTGGTAATGACAAGTCCACAAATCCCACTTGGCTCACCAAATTTTGTTTTTCTAGGTTGAAGCGTTCGTCTACAGTAGCAGTTTTTATGTTTAGGTTTCCCTCTGTTCTCTCGTATATAGATAGATGAATTTGGAACTCTAAATCCAACATGGTTTGTAGTGGCTCTTTGAAACTTGACAAAATAAAGGAGTTCTCAGTTTTGTCTCTATAGTTTCTTTCCTCTTCAAGTAGCCCCAGGTACAAACGGTGGAAAAGCACTTTCATTGAGAGGGGTTGCCAAGCTTCTAAGAAATAACGAGTTTCAGAAATACAGGCAAATATTTTTTCACCCAAACTTGATGATTCTTGGTGGTAAGGACAAGTACACAAATCCCACTTGGCTCACCAAATTTTGTTCTTCTAGGTTGAAGCGTTCGACTAGAGTAGCAATTTTTATTTTTAGGTTTCAAGCTGTTCTCTCCTATTTAGATAGATGAATTTGGAACTCTAAATCCAATATGGTTTGTAGTAGCTCTTTGAAACTTGACAAAGTAAAGGAGTTCTCAGTTTTGTCTCTATGATTTGTTTCCGCTTCATGTAGCCCTAAGCAGAGACTGTGGAAAAGCACTTTCATTGAAAGGGGTTGCCAAGCTTCCAAGAAATTACGAGTTTCCGAAATACCAGCAAATATTTTGTCACCCAAGATTGATGATACATGGTGGTAATGATCGGTCCACAAATCCCACTTGGCTCACCAAATTTTGTTCTTCTAGGTTGAAGCGTTCGTCTACAGTAGCAGTTTTTATATTTAGGTTTCACTCTTTTCTCTGCTATATAGATAGATGAATTTGGAACTCTAAATCCAACATGGTTTGTAGTAGCTCTTTGAAACATGACAAAATAAAGGAGTTTTCAGTTTTGTCTCTATGGTTTGTTTCCTCTTCAAGTAGCCCTAAGCACAGACGGTGGAAAAGCACATTCATTGAGTGGGGTTGCCAAGCTTCTAAGAAATAACGAGTTTCCAAATACCAGCAAATATTTTTTCAACCAATCTTGATGATACTTGGTGGTAGTGATCAGTACACAAACTCCACTTGGCTCACCAAATTTTTTTCTGCTAGGTTGAAGCGTTCGTCTACAGTAGCAATTTTTCTATTTAGGTTTCACTCTGTTCTCTCCTATATAGATAGATGAATTTGGAACTCTAAATCCAACAAGGTTTGTAGTAGCTCTTTGAAACTTGACAAATAAGGAGTTCTCAGTTTTGTCTCTATGATTTGTTTCCGCTTCAAGTAGCCCTAAGCAGTGACTGTGGAAAAGTACATTCATTGAGAGGGGTTGCCAAGCTTCCACGAAATTTCGAGTTTCCGAAATACCAGCAAATATTTTTTCAACCAATCTTGATGATATTTGGTGGTAATAATCACTACCCAAATCGCACTTGGCTCACCAAATTTTGTTCTTCTAGGTTGACGCGTTCGTCTACAGTAACATTTTTTATGTTTAGGTTTCACTTTGTTCTCTCATTTATAGATAGATTAATTTGGATCTCTAAATCCAACATGGTTTGTAGTGGCTCTTTGAAACTTCACAAAATAAAGGAGTTCTCAGTTTTTTCTCTATGGTTTGTTTCCACTTCAAGTAGCCCCAGGCACGAATGGTGGAAAAGCACTTTCATTGAGAGGGGTTGCCAAGCTTCCAAGAAATTACGAGTTTCCGAAATACCAGCAAATATTTTTTCACCCAATCTTGATGATACTTTGTAGTAATGATCGGTACAAAAATCCCACTTGACTCACCAAATTTTGTTCTTCTAGGTTGATGCGTTGGTTTTCAGTAGCAGTTTTTATTTTTAGGTTTCACTCTGTTCTCTGCTATATGGATAGATGAATTTGGAACTCTAAATCCAACATGGTTTGTAGTAGCTCTTTGAAACTTGACAAAATAAAGGAGTTCTCAGTTTTGTCCCTATGGTTTGTTTCCTCTTCACGTATCCCTCGCACAGACTGTGGAAAAGCACTTTTCTTGAGAGGGGTTTCCAAGCTTCTAAGAAATAACGAGTTTCCAAATATTTTTTCACCCAATCTTTATGATACTTGGTGGTAAAGACAAGTACACAAATCCCACTTGGCTCACCATTTTTGTTCTTCTAGGTTGAAGCATTCGTCTACAGTAGCAGTTTTTATTGTTAGGTTTTACTCTGTTCTTTCCTATATAGATAGATGAATTTGGAACTCTAAATTCAACATGGTTGGTAGTAGCTCTTTGAAACTTGACAAAATAAAGGAGTTCTCAGTTTTGTGTCTATGGTTTGTTTCCTCTTCAAGTACCCTAGGAATAGACTGTGGAAAAGCACTTTCATTGAGTGGGGTTGCCAAGCTTCTAAGAAATAACGAGTTTCCGAAATACCAGCAAATATTTTTTCACCCAATCTTGATGATACTTTGGTGGTGGATGATCAGTACACAAATTCCACTTGGCTCACCAAATTTTTTTCTGCTAGGTTGAAGCGTTCGTCTACAGTAGCAATTTTTATATTTAGGTTTCACTCTGTTCTCTCCTATATAGAGAGATGAATTTGGAACTCTAAATAGAACATGGTTTGTAGTAGCTCTTTGAAACTTGACAAAATAAAGGAGTTCTCAGTTTTGGTCCCTATGGTTTGTTTCCTCTTCACGTATCCCTCGCACAGACTGTGGAAAAGCACTTTTCTTGAGAGGGGTTTCCAAGCTTCTAAGAAATAACGAGTTTCTGAAATACCAGCAAATATTTTTCACCCAATCTTGATGATACATGGTGGTAATGATCAGTACACAAATCCCACTTGGCTCACCAAATTTTGTTCTTCTAGGTTGAAGCGTTCGTCCAAAGTAGCATTTTTATTTTTAGGTTTCACTCTGTTCTGTCGTTTATAGATAGATGAATTTGGAACTCTAAATCCAAAATAGTTTGTAGTGTCTCTTTGAAACTTGACAAAATAAAGGAGTTCTCAGTTTTTTCTCTATGGTTTGTTTCCACTTCACGTAGCCCCAGGCACAAATGGTGGAAAAGCAGTTTCATTGAGAGGGGTTGCCAAGCTTCTAAGAAATAACGAGTTTCCGAATTACCAGCAAATATTTTTTCACCCAATCTCGATGATACTTGTTGGTGAAGATCGGTAAACAAATCTCACTGGGCTCACCAAATTTTGTTCTTCTAGGTTGAAGTGTTCGTCTACAGTAGCAGTTTTTGTATTTAGGTTTCACTCTATTCTCTCCTATATAGATAGATGAATTTGGAACTCTAAATCCAATATGGTTTTGTAGTAGCTCTTTGAAACTTGACAAAATAAAGGAGGCTCAGTTTTGTCTCTATGATTTGTTTCTGCTTCAAGTAGCCCTAATCAGAGACTGTGGAAAAGCACTTAAATTGAGAGGGGTTGCCAAGCTTCCAAGAAATTACGAGTATCCGAAATACCAGCAAATATTTTTTCACCCAATCTTGATGATACGTTGTGGTAATGACAAGTCCACAAATCCACTTGGCTCACCAAATTTTGTTCTTCTAGGTTGAAGCGTTCGTTACAGTAGCAGTTTTATTTTTAGGTTTCACTCTGTTCTCTTTTATATAGATAGATGAATTTGGAACTCTAAATCCAACATGGTTTGTAGTAGCTCTTTGAAACTTGACAAAATAATGTAGTTCTCAGTTTTGTCTCTATATTTTGTTTCCTGTTCAAGTAGTCCTAGGCACAGACTGTGGAAAAGCACTTTCACTGAGACGGGTTGCCAAGCTTCCAAGAAATTACGATTTTCCGAAATACCAGCAAATATTTTTTCACCCTGTCTTGATGATAATTGGTGGTAATGATCAGTACACAAATCCCACTTGGCTCACCAAATTTTGTTCCTCTAGGTTGAAGCGTTCGTCTACAGTAGCAGTTTTTATATATAGGTTTCACTCTGTTCTCTCCTATATAGATAGATGAATTTGGAACTCTAAATCCAATATGGTTTGTAGTAGCTCTTTGAAACCTGACAAAGTAAAGGAGTTTTCAGTTTTGTCTCTATGATTTGTTTCTTCTTCAAGTAGCCCTAGGCACAGATGGTGGTAAAGCACTTTCATTGAGAGGGGTTGCCAAACTTCCAAGAAATTACGAGTTTCCGAAATACCAGCAAATATTTTTTCACCCAATGTTGATGATACTTGGTGGTAATGTTCAGTACATAAATCACACTTGGCTCACCAAATTTTGTTCTTCTATGTTGAAGCGTTCTTTTACCTTAGCAGTTTTTATATTTAGGTTTCCCTCTGTTCTCTCCTATATAGATTGATGAATTTAGAACTCTAAATCCAACATGGTTTGCAGTACCTCTTTGAAACTTGACAAAATAAAGTAGTTCTCAGTTTTGTCTCTATGTTTTGTTTCCTCTTCAAGTAGTCCTAGGCAAGACGGTGGAAAAGCACTTTCATTGAGAGGGGTTGCCAAGGTTCTAAGAAATAACGAGTTTCCGAAATACCAGCAAATATTTTTTCACCCAATGTTGATGATACTTGGTGGTAATGATCAGCACACAAATCCCAGTTGGCTCACCAAATTTTTTTCTTCTAGGTTGAAGCGTTCGTCTACTGTAGCAGTTTTTATATTTAGGTTTCCCTCTGTTATTTCCTATAGAGATAGATGAATTTGGAACTCTAAATCCAACATGGTTTGCAGTAGCTCTTTGAAACTTGACAAAATAAAGTAGTTCTCAGTTTTGTCTCTATGTTTTGTTTAGTCTTCAAGTAGACCTAGGCACAGACAGTGGAAAAGCACTTTCATTGAGAGGGGTTGCCAAGCTTCTAAGAAATTACGAGTTTCTGAAATACCAGCAAATATTTTTTCACCAATCTTGATGATACTTCATGGTAATGATCAGTACACAAATCCCACTTGGCTCACCAAATTTTGTTCTTCTAGGTTGAAGCGTTCGTTTATAGTAGTAGTTTTTATTTTTAGGTTTCACTCTGTTCTCTGCTATATAGATAGATGAAATTGGAACTCTAAATCCAACATGGTTTGTAGTAGCTCTTTGAAACTTGACAAAAAAAAGGAGTTCTCAGTTTTGTCTCAAAGGTTTATTTCTCTTCAAGTACCCCTAGGAACAGACTGTGAAAAAGCACTTTCATTGAGTGGGGTTGCCAAGCACTAAGAAATAACGAGTTTCCAAAAAGCAGCAAATATTTTTTCTCCCAAGGTTGATGATACGTGATGGTAATGATCGGTACACAAATCCCACTTGGCCCACCAAATTTTGTTCTTCTAGGTTGAATCGTTCGTCTGCAGTAGCAGTTCTTATATTTAGGTTTCACTCTGTTCTCTGCAATATAGATAGATGAATTTGGAACTCTAAATCCAACATGGTTTGTAGTAGCTCTTTGAAACTTGACAAAATAAAGTAGTTCTCAGTTTTGTCTCTATGGTTTGTTTCCTCTTCAAGTAGCCCTAAGCACAGACGGTGGAAAAGCACTTTAATTGAGAGGGGTTGCCAAACTTCTAAGAAAAAACGAGTTTCCGAAATACCAGCAAATATTTCTTCACCCCGTCTTGATGATACTTGGTGATAATGCTTAGTACACAAATCAAACTTGGCTCACCAAATTTTGTTCTTCTAGTTGAAGCGTTCGTTTACAGTAGCAGTTTTTATGTTTAGGTTTCACTCTGTTCTCTCGTATATAGATAGATGAATTTGGAACTCTAAATACAACATGGTTTGTAGTGGCTCTTTGAAACTTGACAAAATAAAGGAGTTCTTAGTTTTGTCTCTATAGTTGTTTTCTCTACAAGTAGCCCCACGCACAAACGGTTGAAAAGCACTTACATTGAGAGGGATTGCCAAGCTTCCAAGAAATTACGAGTTTCCGAAATACCAGCAAATATTTTTTCACCCAATCTTGATGATACTTGGTGGTAATGACAAGTCCACAAATCCCACCTGGCTCACCAAATTTTGTTCTTCTAGGTTGAAGCGTTCGTTTACAGTAGCAGTTTTTATTTTTAGGTTTCTCTCTGTTCTCTTTTATATAGATAGATGAATTTGGACTCTAAATCCAACAAGGTTTGTAGTAGCTCTTTGAAACTTGACAAAATAAAGGAGTTTTCAGTTTCGTCTCTATGGTTTGTTTCCTCTTCAAGTAGCCCTAAGCAGAGACTGTGGAAAAGAACTTTCATTGAGAGGGGTTGCCAAGCTTCCAAGAATTTACGAGTTTCCGAAATACCAGCAAATATTTTCTCACCCAATCTTGATGATCCTTGGTGGTAATGATCGGTACACAAATCCCACTTGGCTCACCATATTTTGTTCTTCTAGGTTGAAGCATTCGTCTACTGTAGAAGTTTTTATATTTAGGTTTCCCTCTGTTCTCTCCTATAGAGATAGATGAATTTGGAACTCTAAATCCAACATGGTTTGCAGTAGCTCTTTGAAACTTCACAAAATAAAGGAGTTCTCAGTTTTGTCTTTATGATTTGTTTCCCCTTTAAGTAGCCCTAAGCAGAGACTGTGGAAAAGCACTTTCATTGAGAGGGGTTGCGAAGCTTCCAGGAAATTACGAGTTTTTCGAAATACCAGCAAATATTTTTTCACCGAATCTTGAAGATACTTGGTGCTAATGATCAGTACACAAATCGCACTTGGCTCACCAAATTTTGTTCTTCTAGGTTGAAGCGTTCGTTTACAGTAGCAGTTTTTATTTTTAGGTTTCACTCTGTTCTCTGCTATATAGATAGATGAATTTGGAACGCTAAATCCAACATGGTTTGTAGTAGCTCTTTTAAAATTGACAAAATAAAGGAGTTCTCAGTTTTGTCTCAATGGTTTGTTTCCTCTTCAAGTACCCCTAAAAACAGACTGTGGAAAAGCACTTTCATTGAGTGGGGTTGCCAAGCTTTTAAGAAATAACTAGTTTCCGAACTACCAACAAATATTTTTTCACGCAATCTTGATGACACTTGGTGGTAATGATCAGTACACAAATCCCACTTGGCTCACCAAATTTTGTTCTTCTAGGTTGAAGCGTTCGACTACAGTAGAAGTTTTTATATTTAGGTTTCACTCTGTTCTCTCCTATATAGATAGATGTATTTGGAACTCTAAATCCAATATGGTTTGTTCTACCTCTTTGAAACTTGACAAAGTAAAGGAGTTCTCTGTTTTGTCTCTATGATTTGTTTCCGCTTCATGTAGGCCTAAGCAGAGACTGTGGAAAAGCACTTACATTGAAAGGGGTTGCCAAGCTTCCAAGAAATTACGAGTTTCCGAAATACCAGCAAACATTTTTTCACCCAAGGTTGATGATACGTGGTGTTAATTATCGGTACACAAGTCCCACTTGGCCCACCAAATTTTGTTCTTCTAGGTTGAAGCGTTCGTCTAGAGTAGCAGTTTTTATATTTAGGTTTCACTCTCTTCTCTGCTATATAGATAGATGAATTTGGAACTCTAAATCCAACATGGTTTTTAGTGGCTCTTTGAAACTTGACAAAATAAAGGAGTTCTCTGTTTGGTCTCTATAGTTTGTTTCGTCTTCAAATAGCCCCAGGCACAAACGGTGGAAAAGCACTTTCATTGAGAGGGGTTGCCAAGCTTCCAAGAAATAACGAGTTTCCGAAATACCAGCAAATATTTTTTCACCCAATCTTGATGATACTTGGTGGTAATGATCGGTACACAAATCCCACTTGACTCACCAAATTTTGTTCTTCTAGGTTGATGCGTTCGTTTTCAGAAGCAGTTTTTATTTTTAGGTTTCACTCTGTTCTCTCCTATATAGATAGATGAATTTGGAACTCTAAATCAAACATGGTTGGTAGTAGCTCTTTGAAAATTGACAAAATAAAGGAGTTCTCAGTTTTGTCTCTATCGTTTGTTTCCTCTTCATGTAGCTCTGGCACAGACTGTGGAAAAGCACTTTCATTGAGAGTGGTTGCCAAGCTTCTACGAAATAACGAGTTTCTGAAATACCAGCAAATATTTTTTCACCCAATCTTTATGATACTTGGAGGTAAGGACAAGTACACAAATCCCACTTGGCTCACCAAATTTTGTTCTTCTAGGTTGAAGCGTTCGCCTACTGTAGCTGTTTTTATATTTAGGTTTCCCTCTGTTCTCTCCTAAAGAGATAGATGAATTTGGAACTCTAAATCCAACATGGTTTGCAGTAGCTCTTTGAAATTTGACAAAACAAAGGAGTTCTCAGTTTTGTGTCTATGATTTGTTTCCGCTACAAGTAGCCCTAAGCAGTGACTGTGGAAAAGCACATTCATTGAGAGGGGTTGCCAAGCTTTCAAGAAATTACGAGTTTCCGAAATACCAGCAAATATTTTTTCACCCTGTCTTGATGATACTTGGTGATAATGATCGGTAGACAAATCCCACTGGGGTCACCAAATTTTGTTCTTCTAGGTTGAAGCGTTCGTTTACAGTAGCAGTTTTTATGTTTAGGTTTCACTCTGTTTTCTCGTACATAGATAGATGAATTTGGAACTCTAAATCCAACATGGTTTGTAGTGGCTCTTTGAAACTTGACAAAATAAAGGAGTTCTTAGTTTTGTCTCTATAGTTGTTTCCTCTACAAGTAGCCCCAGGCACAAACGGTGGAATAGCACTTTCATTGAGAGGGGTTGCCAAGCTTCTAAGAAATAACGAGTTTCCGAAATACCAGCAAATATTTTTTCACCCATTCTTGATGATACCTGTTGGTGATGATCAGTACACATATCCCACTTCGCTCACCAAATTTTGTTCTTCTAGGTTGAAGCGTTCGTCTACAGGAGCAATTTTTATATTTACGTTTCACACTGTTCTCTCCTATATAGATAGATGAATTTGGAACTCTAAATCCAATATGGTTTGTTGTAGTTCTTTGAAACTTGAAAAAATAAAGGAGTTCTCAGTTTTGTCTCTATGATTTGTTTCCGCTACAAGAAGCCCTAAGCAGTGACTGTGGAAAAGCACATTCATTGATAGGGGTTGCCAAGCTTTCAAGAAATTACGAGTTTTTCAAAATACCAGCAAATATTTTTTCACCGAATCTTGAAGATACTTGGTGCTAATGATCAGTACGCAAATCGCACTTGGCTCACCAAATTTTGTTCTTCTAGGTTGAAGCGTTCGTTTACAGTAGCAGTTTTTATGTTTAGGTTTCACTGTGTTTTCTCTTATATAGATAGATGAATTTGGAACTCTAAATCCGACATGGTTTGTAGTGGCTCTTTGAAACTTGACAAAATAAAGGAGTTCTCAGTTTTGTCTCTATGGTTTGTTTCCTCTTCAAGTAGCCCCAGGCACAAACGGTGGAAAAGCACTTTCATTGAGAGGGGTTGCCAAGATTCCAAGAAATTACGAGTTTCCGAAATACCAGCAAATATTTTTTCACCCAATCTTGATGTTACTTGGTGGTAATGATCGGTACACAAATACCACTTGACTCACCAAATTTTGTTCTTCTAGGTTGATGCGTTCGTTTTCAGTAGCAGTTTTTATTTTTAGGTTTCACTCTGTTCTCTCCTATATAGATAGATGAATTTGGAACTCTAAATCCAACATGGTTTGTAGTAGCTCTTTGAAACTTGACAAAATAAAGGAGTTCTCAGTTTTGTCTCTATGGTTTGTTTCCTCGTCAAGTACCCCTAGGAAAAGACTGTGGAAAAGCACTTTCATTGAGAGGGGTTGCCAAGCTTCTAAGAAATAACGAGTTTCCGAAATACCAGCAAATATTTTCTCACGCAATCTTGATGACAATTTGTGGTAATGATCAGCATACAAATCCCATTTGGCTCACTAAATTTTCTTCTTCTAGGTTGAAGCGTTCGTCTACAGTAGCAGTTTTTATATTTAGGTTTCCCTCTTTTCTCTGCTATATAGAGAGATGAACTTGGAACTCTAAATCCAACATGGTTTGTAGTAGCTCTTTGAAATTGACAAAATAAAGTATTTCTCCGTTTTGTCTCTATGTTTTGTTTCCTCTTCAAGTAGCCCTAAGCAGAGATTGTGGAAAAGCACTTTCATTGAGAGGGGTTGCCAAGCTTCCAAGAAATTACGAGTTTCCGAAATACCAGCAAATATTTTTTCACCCAAAGTTGATGATACTTGGTGGTAATGATCAGTACACAAATCCCACTTGGCTCACCAAATTTTGTTCTTCTAGGTTGAAGCGTTCGTCTACTGTAGCAGTTTTTATATTTAGGTTTCACTATATTCTCTGCTATATAGATAGATGAATTTGGAACTTTAAATCCAACATGGTTTGCAGTAGCTCTTTGAAACCTTGACAAAATGAAGTAGTTCTCAGTTATGTCTCGATGTTTTTTTTTCCTCTTCAAGTAGACCTAGGCACAGACTGTGGAAAAGCACTTTTAATGAGAGCGGTTTCCATGCTTCTAAGAAATAACGAGTTTCCGAAATACCAGCAAATATTTATTCACGCAAACTTGATGACACTTGGTGGTATGATCAGTACACAAATCCCACTTGGCTCACCAAATTTTGTTCTTCTAGGTTGAAGCGTTCGTCTACAGTAGCAGTTTTTATATTTAGATTTCACTCTGTTCTCTGCTATATAGATAGATGAATTTGGAACTCTAAATCCAATATCGTTTGTAGTAGCTCTTTGAAACTTGACAAAGTAAAGGAGTTCTCAGTTTTGTCTCTATGATTTGTTTCCGCTTCATGTAGCCTAAGCAGAGACTGTGGAAAAGCACTTTCATTGAAAGGGGTTGCCAAGCTTCCAAAAAATTACGAGTTTCCGAAATACCAGCAAATAATTTTTCACCCAAGGTTGATGATACGTGGTGTTAATGATCGGTACACAAATCCCACTTGGACCACGAAATTTTGTTCTTCTAGGTTGAAGCGTTCGTTTACAGTAGCAGTTTTTGTGTTTAGGTTTCACTCTGTTCTCTCGTATATAGATAGATGAATTTGGAACTCTAAATACAACATGGTTTGTAGTGGCTCTTTGAAACTTGACAAAATAAAGGAGTTCTTAGTTTTGTCTCTATAGTTGTTTCCTCTACAAGTAGCCCCAGACACAAACGGTGGAAAAGCACTTTCATTGAGAGGGGTTGCCAAGCTTCCAAAAAATTACGAGTTTCCGAAATACCAGCAAATATTTTTTCACCCAATCTTGAGGATACTTTGTGGTAATTAGAGTGCATAAATTAAACTTGGCTCACCAAATTTTGTTCTTCTAGGGTGAAGCGTTCGTTTACAGTAGCAGTTTTTATTTTTAGGTTTCTCTCTGTTCTCTTTTATATAGATAGATGAATTTGGACTCTAAATCCAACATGGTTTGTAGTAGCTCTTTGAAACTTGACAAAATAAAGGAGTTTTCAGTTTTGTCTCTATGGTTTGTTTCCTCTTCAAGTAGCCCTAAGCAGAGACTGTGTAAAAGCACTTTCATTGAGAGTGGTAGCCAAGCTTCCAAGAAATTACGAGTTTCCGAAACACCAGCAAATATTTTTTCACCCAATGTTGATGATACTTGGTGGTAATGAACAGTACACAAATCCCATTGGCTCACCAAATTTTGTTCTTCTAGGTTGAAGAGTTCGTCTACTGTAGCAGTTTTTATATTTAGGATTCCCTCTGTTCTCTCCTATATAGATAGATGAATTTGGAACTTTAAATCCAACATGGTTTGCAGTAACTCTTTGAAACTTGACAAAATAAAGTAGTTCTCAGTTTTGTCTCGATGTTTTTTTTTCCTCTTCAAGTAGACCTAGGCACAGACTGTGGAAGAGCACTTTCATTGAGAGCGGTTGCCATGCTTCTAAGAAAGAACGAGTTCCCGAAATACCAGCAAATATTTTTTCACCGAATCTTGAAGATATTAGGTGCTAATGATACGTACACAAATCCCACTTGGCTCACCAAATTTTGTTCTTCTAGGTTGAAGCGTTCGTTTACAGTAGCAGTTTTTTATTTTTAGGTTTCACTCTGTTCTCTGCTATATAGATAGATGAATTTGGAACTCTAAATCCAACATGGTTTGTAGTAGCTCTTTGAAACTTGACAAAATGAAGTAGTTCTCAGTTATGTCTCGATGTTTTTTTTTCCTCTTCAAGTAGACCTAGGCACAGACTGTGGAAAAGCACTTTCATTGAGAGGGGTTGCCAATCTTCTAAGAAATAACGAGTTTCCGAAATACCAGCAAATATTTTTTCACCGAATCTTGATGATACTTGGTGGTAATAATCAGTACACAAATCCCACTTGGCTCACCAAATATTGTTCTTCTAGGTTGAAGCGTTTGTTTACAGTAGCAGTTTTTATATTTAGGTTTCACTCTGTTCTCCCCTATATAGACAGATGAATTTGGAACTCTAAATCAAATATAGTTTGTAGTAGCTCTTTGAAACTTGACAAAATAAAGGAGTTCTCAGTTTTGTCTCTATGGTTTTTTTTTCCGCTTCTAGTAACAATAAGCAGAGACTGTGGAAAAGCACTTTCATTGAGAGGGGTTGCCAAGCTTCCAAGAAATTACGAGTTTCCGAAATACCAGCAAATATTTTCTCACCCAATCTTGATGATACTTGGTGGTAATGATCGGTACACAAATCCCACTTGGCTCACCAAATTTTGTTCTTCTAGGTGGAAGCGTTCATCTACTGTAGCAGTTTTTATATTTAGGTTTCCCTCTGTTCTCTCCTATAAAGATAGATGAATTTGGAACTCTGAATCCAACATGGTTTGTAGTAGCTCTTTGAAACTTGACAAAATAAAGGTGTTCTCAGTTTTGTCTCTATGATTTGTTTCCTCGTAAAGTAGACCTAGGCACAGAGTGTGGAAAAGCACTCTCATTGAGAGAGGTTGCCAAGCTTCCAAGAAATTACGAGTTTCCGAAATACCAGCAAATATTTTTTCACCCAATCTTGATGATACTTGGTGGTAATGATCGGTACACAAATCCCACTTGGCTCACCAAATTTTGTTCTTCGAGGTTGAAGGGTTCGTCTACAGTAGCAGTTTTTATATTTAGGTTTCACTCTGTTCTCTGCTATATAGAGAGATGAATTTGGAACTCTAAATCCAATATGGTTTGTAGTAGCTCTTTGAAACTTGACAAAATAACAAGTTCTCAGTTTAGTCTCTATGATTTGTTTCTGCTTCAAGTAGCCCTAGGCAGAGACTGTAGAAAAAGCACTTTCATTGAGAGGGGTTGCCAAGCTTCAAAGAAATTACAAGTTTCCGAAACACCAGCAAATATTTTTACACCCAATCTTGATGATACTTGGTGGTAATGATCGGTACACAAATCCCACTTTGATCACCAAATTTTGTTCTTCTAGGTTGAAGCATTCGTCTACTGTAGCAGTTTTTATATTTACATTTCCCTCTGTTCTCTCCTATATAGATAGATGAATTTGGAACTCTAAATCCAACATGGTTTGCAGTAGCTCTTTGAAACTTGACAAAATAAATTAGTTCTCAGTTTTGTGTCTATGTTTGTTTCCTGTTCAAATAGTGCTAGACACAGAGTGTGGAACAGCAATTTCATTGAGAGGGGTTGCCAAGCTTCCAAAAAATTACGAGTTTCCAAAATACCAGCAAATATTTTTATACCCAATCTTGATGATACTTGGTGGTAATGATCAGTACACAATTCCCACTTGGCTCACCAAATTTTGTTCTGCTAGGTTGAAGCGTTCGTCTACAGTAGCAGTTTTTATATTTAGGTTTCCCTCTGTTCTCTCCTATATAGAGAGATGAATTTGTAACTCTAAATTCAACATGGTTTGCAGTAGCTCTTTGAAACTTGACAAAATAAAGTAGTTCTCAGTTTTGTCTCTATGTTTTGTTTCCTGTTCAAGTAGTCCTAGGCACAGACTGTGAAAAAGCACTTTCATTGAGAGGGGTTGCCAAGCTTCTAAGAAATAACGAGTTTCTGAAATACCAGCAAATATTTTTTCACCGAATATTGATGATACTTGGTGGTAATGATCAGTACACAAATCCCACTTGGCTCACCAAATTTTGTAATTCTAGGTTGAAGCGTTTGTTTTCAGTAGCAGTTTTTATATTTAGGTTTCACTCTGTTCTCTCCTATATAGACAGATGAATTTGGAACTCTGAATCCAATATCGTTTGTAGTAGCTTTTTGAAACTTGACAAAATAAAGGAGTTCTCTGTTTTGTCTCTATGATTTGTTTCCGCTTCAAGTAGCCCTAAGCAGAGACTGTGGAAAAGCACTTTCATTGAGAGGGGTTGCCAAGCTTCCAAGAAATTAAGAGTTTCCAAAATGCCAGCAAATATTTTTTCACCCAATCTTGTGATAATTGGTGGTAATGATCAGTACACAAATTCCACTTGGCTCACCAAATTTTATTCTTCTAGGTTGAAGCATTCGTGTACAGTAGCAGTTTTTATATTTAGGTTTCCCTCTGTTCTTTCCTATATAGACAGATGAATTTGGAACTCTAAATCCAATATGGTTTTTAGTAGCTCTTTGAAACTTGAGAAAATAAAGGAGTTCTCAGTTTTGTCTCTATGATTTGTTTCCGCTTCAAGTAGCCCTAAGCAGAGACTGTGGAAAAGCACTTTCATTGAGAGGGGTTGCCAAGCTTCCAAGAAATTACGAGTTTCAGAAACAACAGCAAATAATTTTTCACCCAATATTCATGATACTTGGTGGTATTGATCGGTACACAAGTCCCACTTGGCTCACCAAATTTAGTTCGGCTAGTTCGAAGCGTTCGTCTACTGTAGCAGTTTTTATATTTAGGTTTCCCTCTGTTCTCTCCTATATAGATAGATGAATTTGGAACTCTAAATCCAACATGGTTTGCAGTAGCTCTTTGAAACTTGACAAAATAAAGTAGTTCTCAGTTTTGTCTCTATGTTTTGTTTCCTGTTCAAGTAGTCGTAGGCACTGACTGTGGAAAAGCACTTTCATTGAGAGGGGTTGCCAAGCTTCTAAGAAATAACGAGTTTCTGAAATACCATCAAATATTTTTTCACCGAATCTTGATGATACTTGGTGGTAATGATCAGTACACAAATCCCACTTGGCTCACCAAATTTTGTTCTTCTAAGTTGAAGCGTTTGTTTTCAGTAGCAGTTTTTATATTTAGGTTTCACTCTGTTCTCTCCTATATAGACAGATGAATTTGGAACTCTGAATCCAATATCGTTTGTAGTAGCTCTTTGAAACTTGACAAAATAAAGTAGTTCTCAGATTTTTCTCTGTGGTTTTTTTCCTCTTCAAGTAGCCCTAAGCATAGACTGTGGAAAAGCACTTTCATTGAGCGGGGTTGCCAAGCTTCCAAAAAATTACGAGTTTCCGAAATATCAGCAAATATTTTTTTACCCAATGTTAATGATACTTGGTGGTAATGATCAGTACACAATTCCCACTTGGCTCACCAAATTTTGTTCTGCTAGGTTGAAGCGTTCGTCTACAGTAGCAGTTTTTATATTTAGGTTTCCTTCTGTTCTCTCCTAAATAGACAGATGAATTTTGAACTCTAAATCCAATATGGTTTGTAGTAGCTCTTTGAAACTTGACAAAATAAAGGAGTTCTCAGTTTTGTCTCTATGTTTTGTTTCCTGTTCAAGTAGTCCTAGGCACAGACTGTGGAAAAGCACTTTCATTGAGAGGGGTTGCCAAGCTTCCAAGAAATTACGAGTTTCCGAAACACCAGCAAATATTTTTTCACCCAATATTCATGATACTTGGTGGTTTTGATCGGTACACAAATCCCACTTGGCTCACCAAATTTTGTTCTGCTAGTTTGAAGCGTTCGTCTACTGTAGCAGTTTTTATATTTATGTTTCCCTCTGTTCTCTCCTATATAGATAGATGAATTTGGAACTCTAAATCCAACATGGTTTGCAGTATCTCTTTGAAACTTGACAAAATAAAGTAGTTCTCAGTTTTGTCTCTATGTTTTGTTTCCTGTTCAAGTAGTCCTAGGCACAGACTGTGGAAAAGCACTTTCATTGAGAGGGGTTTCCAAGCTTCCAAGAAAGTACGAGTTTCCGAAACACCAGCAAATATTTTTTCACCCAATATTCATGATACTTGGTGTTATTGATCGGTACACAAATCCCACTTGGCTCACCAAATTTTGTACTGCTAGTTTGAAGCGTTTGTCTACTGTAGCAGTTTTTATATTTATGTTTCCCTCTGTTCTCTCCTATATAGATAGATGAATTTGGAACTCTAAATCCAACATGGTTTGCAGTATCTCTTTGAAACTTGACAAAATAAAGTAGTTCTCAGTTTTGTCTCTATGTTTTGTTTCCTGTTCAAGTAGTCCTAGGCACAGACTGTGGAAAAGCACTTTCATTGAGAGGGGTTGCCAAGCTTCTAAGAAATAACGAGTTTCCGAAATACCATCAAATATTTTTTGACCGAATCTTGATGATACTTGGTGGTAATGATCAGTACACAAATCCCACTTGGCTCACCAAATTTTGTTCTTCTAAGTTGAAGCGTTTGTTTTCAGTAGCAGTTTTTATATTTAGGTTTCACTCTGTACTCTCCTATATAGACAGATGAATTTGGACCTCTGAATCCAATATCGTTTGTAGTAGCTCTTTGAAACTTGACAAAATAAAGGAGTTCTCAGTTTTGTCTCTATGATTTGTTTCCGCTTCAATTAGCCCTAAGCATAGACTGTGGAAAAGCACTTTCATTCAGAGGCGTTGCCAAGCTTCCAAGAAATTACGAGTTTCCAAAATGCTAGCAAATATTTTTACACCCAATCTTGTGATACTTGGTGGTAATGATCAGTACACAAATCCCACTTGGTTCACCAAATTTTGTTCTTCTAGGTTGAAGCGTTCGTCTACAGTAGCAGTTTTTATATTTAGGTTTCCTTCTGTTTTCTCCTAAATAGACAGATGAATTTTGAACTCTAAATCCAATATGGTTTGTAGTAGCTCTTTGAAACTTGACAAAATAAAGGAGTTCTCACTTTTGTCTCTATGATTTGTTTCTGCTTCAAGTAGCCCTAAGCAGAGACTGTGAAAAAGCACTTTCATTGAGAGTGGTTGCCAAGCTTCCAAGAAATTACGAGTTTCCGAAACACCAGCAAGTATTTTTTCACCCAATATTCATGATACTTGGTGGTATTGATCGGTACACAAATCCCACTTGGCTCACCAAATTTTGTTCTGCTTGTTTGAAGGGTTCGTCTACTGTAGCAGTTTTTATATTTAGGTTTCCCTCTGTTGTCTCCTATATAGATAGATGAATGTGGAACTCTAAATCCAACAGGGTTTGCAGTAGCTCTTTGAAACTTGACAAAATAAAGTAGTTCTCAGTTTTGTCTCTATGTTTTGTTTCCTGTTCAAGTAGTCCTTGGCACAGACTGTGGAAAAGCACTTTCATTGAGGGGGTTGCCAAGCTTCAAAGAAATAACGAGTTTTCGAAATACCATCAAATATTTTTTCACCGAATCTTGATGATACCAGGTGGTAAAGATCAGTACACAAATCCCACTTGGCTCACCTAATTTTGTTCTTCTATGTTGAAGCGTTTGTTTACAGTAGCAGTTTTTATATTTAGGTTTCACTCTGTTCTCTCCTATATAGACAGATGAAATTGGAACTCTAAATCCAATATGGTTTGTAGTAGCTCTTTGAAACTCGACAAAATAAACAAGTTTTCAGTTTTGTCTCTGTGATTTGTTTCTGCTTCAAGTAGCCCTAGGCAGAGACTGTGGAAAAGCACTTTCATTGAGAGGGGTTGCCAAGCTTCCAAGAAATTACGAGTTTCCGAAATACAAGCAAATATTTTTACACCCAATCTTGATGATACTTGGTGGTAATGATCGGTATACAAATCCCACTTGGCTCACCAAATTTTGTTCTTCTAGGTTGAAGCGTTCGTCTACTGTAGCAGTTTTTATATTTAGATTTCCCTCTGTTCTCTCCTATATAGATAGATGAATTTGGAACTCTAAATCCAACATGGTTTGTAGTAGCTCTTTGAAACTTGATAAAGTAAAGGAGTTCTCAGTTTTGTCTCTATGATTTGTTTCCGCTAAATGTAGCCCTAAGCAGAGACTGTGGAAAAGCACTTTCATTGAAAGGGTTTGCCAAGCTTCCAAGAAATTACGAGTTTCCGAAATAACAGCAAATATTTTTTCACCCAAGGTTGATGATACGTGATGGTAATGATCGGTACACAAATCCCACTTGGCCCACTAAATTTTGTTCTTCTAGGTTGAAGCGTTCATCTACAGTAGCAGTTTTTATATTTAGGTTTCCCTCTGTTATCTCCTATAGAGATAGGTGAATTTGGAACTCTAAATCCAACATGGTTTGTAGTAGCTCTTTGAAACTTGACAAAATATAGGAGTTCTCAGTTTTGTCTCTATGGTTTGTTTCCTCTTCAAGTAGCCCTAGGCACAGACTGTGGAAAAGCACTTTCATTGAGAGGAGTTGCCAAGCTTCTAAGAAATAACGAGTTTTCGAAATACCAGCAAATATTTTTTCACCGAATCTTGATGATACTTGGTGGTAATGATCAGTACACAAATCCCACTTGGCTCAACAAATATTGTTCTTCTAGGTTGAAGCATTAGTTTACAGTAGCAGTTTTTATATTTAGGTTTCACTCTGTTCTCCCCTATATAGACAGATGAATTTGGAACTCTATATCCAATATCGTTTGTTGTAGCTCTTTGAAACTTGACAAAATAAAGGAGTTCTCAGTTTTGTCTCTATGATTTTGTTTCCGTTTCTGGTAACCCTAAGCAGAGACTGTGGAAAAGCAGTTTCATTGAGAGGTGTTGCCAAGCTTCCAAGAAATTACGAGTTTCCGAAATACCAGCAAATATTTTTTCACCCAATGTTGATGATACTAGGTGGTAATGATCTGAACACAAATCCCACTTGGCTCACCAAATTTTGTTCTTCGAGGTTGAAGCGTTCGTCTACTGTAGCTGTATTTATATTTAGGTTTCCCTCTGTTCTCTCCTATATAGATAGATGAATTTGGAACTCTAAATCCAACATGGTTTGCAGTAGCTCTTTGAAACTTGACAAAATAACGTATTTCTCAGTTTTGTCTCTATGTTTTGTTTCCTCTTCAAGTAGACCTAGGCACAGACTGTGGAAAAGCACTTTCATTGAGACGGGTTGCCAAGCTTCTATGAAATAACTAGTTTCCGAAATACCAGCAAATATTTTTTTAACCGAATCTTGATGATACTTTGTGGTAATGATAAGTACACAAATCCCACTTGACTCACCAAATTATGTTCTTCTAGGTTGAAGCGTTCGTTTACAGTAGCAGGTTTTATTTTTATGTTTCACTCTGTTCTCTCCTATATAGATAGATGAATTTGGAACTGTAAATCCAACATGGTTTGTAGTAGCTCTTTGAAACTTGACAAAATAAAGGAGTTCTCAGTTTTGTCTCTATGGATGGTTTCCTCTTCAAGTAGCCCTAGGCACTGACTGTGGAAATGCACTTTCATTGAGAGGGGTTTCCAAGCATCTAAGAAAGAACGAGTTTCCGAAATACCAGCAAATATTTTTCACCCAATCTTGATGATACTTGGTGGTGATGATCAGTACACAAATCCCACTTGGCACACCAAATTTTGTTCTTCTAGGTTGAAGCGTTCGTCTACGGTAGCAGTTTTTATATTTAGGTTTCACTATATTCTCTGATATTGATAGATGAATTTGGAACTCTAAATCCAATATGGTTTGTAGTAGCTCTTTGAATCTTGACAAAATAAAGGAGTTCTCAGTTTTGTCTCTATGATTTGTTTCCGCTTCACGTAGCCCTAAGCAGAAACTGTGGAAAAGCACTATCATTGAGAGGGGTTGCAAAGCTTCCCAGAAAATTCGGGTTTCCAAAATACCAGCAAATATTTTTTCACGGAATTTTGATAATACTTGGTGGTAATGATCGGTACACAAATCCCTCTTGGCTCACCATTTTGTTCTGCTAGGTTGAAGCGTTCATCTACAGTAGCAGTTTTTATATTTAGGTTTCACTCTGTTCTCTGCTATATAGATCGATGAATTTGGACCTCTAAGTCCAACATGGTTTGCTGTAGCTCTTTGAAACTTGACAAAATAAAGGAGTTCTCAGTTTTGTCTCTATGGTTTGGTACCTCTTCAAGTAGCCCTAGGCACAGAAGGTGGAAAAGCACTTTCATTGAGAGGGGTTGCCAATCTTCTAAGAAATAATGAGTTTCCGAAATACCATCAAATATTTTTTCACCGAATCTTGATGATACTTGGTGGTAATGATCAGTACACAAATCCCACTTGGCTCACCAAAATTTTGTTCTTCTAGGTTGAAGCGTTTGTTTACAGTAGCAGTTTTTATATTTAGGTTTCACTCTGTTCTCTCCTATATAGACAGATGAATTTGGAACTATAAATCCAATATCGTTTGTAGTAGCTCTTTGAAACTTGAAAAAATAAAGGAGTTCTCAGTTTTGTCTCTATGGTTTGTTTCCTCTTCAAGTAGCCCTAGCCACAGACGGTGGAAAAGCACTTTCATTGAGAGGGGTTTCCAAGCTTCTAAGAAATAACGAGTTTCCGAAATACCAGCAAATATTTTTTCACCCAATGTTGATGATACTTTGTGGTAATGATCAGTACACAAATCCCACTTGGCTCATCAAATTTTGTTCTTCTAGGTTGAAGCGTTCTTCTACTGTAGCAGTTTTTATTTTTAGGTTTCACTCTGTTCTCTCCTATATAGATAGATGAATTTGGAACTCTAAATCCAACATGGTTTCTAGTAGCTCTTTGAAACACTACAAAATAAAGGAGTTCTCAGTTTTGTCTCTATGGTTTCTTTCCTCTTCAAGTAGCCCTGGCACAGACTGTGGAAAAGCACTTTCATTGAGAGGGATTGCCAAGCTTTTAAGAAATAACGAGTTCCGAAATAGCAGCAAATATTTTTTCACCCAATCTTGATGATACTTGGTGGTAAGGACAAGTACACAATCCCACGTGGCTCACCAAATTTTGTTCTTCTAGGTTGAAGCATTTGTCTACAGTAGCAGTTTTTATTTTTTGATTTCACTCTGTTCTCTCCTATATAGATAGATCAATTTGGAACTCTAAATCCAACATGGTTTCTAGTAGCTCTTTGAAACTTGAGAAAATAAAGGAGTTCTCAGTTTTGTGTCTATGGTTTGTTTTTTCTTCAAGTAGCCCTAGGCACACACGGTGGAAAAGCACTTTCATTGAGAAGGGTTGCCAAGCTTCTAAGAAATAACGAACTTCCGAAATACCAGCAAATATTTTTTACCCAATGTTGATGATACTTTGTCGTAATGATCAGTACACAAATCCCACTTGGCTCACCAAATTTTGTTCTTCTACTTTGAAGCGTTCGTCTACAGTAGCAGTTTTTATATTTAGGTTTCACTCTGTTCTCTCGTATGTAGAAAGATGAATTTGGAACTCTAAATCCAACATGGTTTGTAGTAGCTCTTTGAAGCTTGACAAAACAAAGGAGTTTTCAGTTTTGTCTCAATGATTTATTTCCGCTTCAAGTAGCCCTAGGCACAGACTGTGAAAAGCACTTTCATTGAGAGGAGTGCCAAGCTTCTAAGAAATAACGAGTTTTCGAAATACCAGCAAATATTTTTTCACCGAATCTTGATGATACTTGGTGGTAATGATCAGTACACAAATCCCACTTGGCTCAACAAATATTGTTCTTCTAGGTTGAAGCATTAGTTTACAGTAGCAGTTTTTATATTTAGGTTTCACTCTGTTCTCCCTATATAGACAGATGAATTTGGAACTCTATATCCAATATCGTTTGTTGTAGCTCTTTGAAACTTGACAAAATAAAGGAGTTCTCAGTTTTGTCTCTATGATTTTGTTTCCGTTTCTGGTAACCCTAAGCAGAGACTGTGGAAAAGCAGTTTCATTGAGAGGTGTTGCCAAGCTTCCAAGAAATTACGAGTTTCCGAAATACCAGCAAATATTTTTTCACCCAATGTTGATGATACTAGGTGGTAATGATCTGAACACAAATCCCACTTGGCTCACCAAATTTTGTTCTTCGAGGTTGAAGCGTTCGTCTACTGTAGCTGTATTTATATTTAGGTTTCCCTCTGTTCTCTCCTATATAGATAGATGAATTTGGAACTCTAAATCCAACATGGTTTGCAGTAGCTCTTTGAAACTTGACAAAATAACGTATTTCTCAGTTTTGTCTCTATGTTTTGTTTCCTCTTCAAGTAGACCTAGGCACAGACTGTGGAAAAGCACTTTCATTGAGACGGGTTGCCAAGCTTCTATGAAATAACTAGTTTCCGAAATACCAGCAAATATTTTTTTTACCGAATCTTGATGATACTTTGTGGTAATGATAAGTACACAAATCCCACTTGACTCACCAAATTATGTTCTTCTAGGTTGAAGCGTTCGTTTACAGTAGCAGGTTTTATTTTTATGTTTCACTCTGTTCTCTCCTATATAGATAGATGAATTTGGAACTGTAAATCCAACATGGTTTGTAGTAGCTCTTTGAAACTTGACAAAATAAAGGAGTTCTCAGTTTTGTCTCTATGGATTGTTTCCTCTTCAAGTAGCCTTAGGCACTGACTGTGGAAATGCACTTTCATTGAGAGGGGTTTCCAAGCATCTAAGAAAGAACGAGTTTCCGAAATACCAGCAAATATTTTTCACCCAATCTTGATGATACTTGGTGGTGATGATCAGTACACAAATCCCACTTGGCACACCAAATTTTGTTCTTCTAGTGAAGCGTTCGTCTACGGTAGCAGTTTTTATATTTAGGTTTCACTATATTCTCTGATATTGATAGATGAATTTGGAACTCTAAATCCAATATGGTTTGTAGTAGCTCTTTGAATCTTGACAAAATAAAGGAGTTCTCAGTTTTGTCTCTATGATTTGTTTCCGCTTCACGTAGCCCTAAGCAGAGACTGTGGAAAAGCACTATCATTGAGAGGGGTTGCAAAGCTTCCCAGAAAATTCGGGTTTCCAAAATACCAGCAAATATTTTTTCACCGAATTTTGATAATACTTGGTGGTAATGATCGGTACACAAATCCCTCTTGGCTCACCATTTTGTTCTGCTAGGTTGAAGCGTTCATCTACAGTAGCAGTTTTTATATTTAGTTTTCACTCTGTTCTCTGCTATATAGATCGATGAATTTGGACCTCTAAGTCCAACATGGTTTGCTGTAGCTCTTTGAAACTTGACAAAATAAAGGAGTTCTCAGTTTTGTCTCTATGGTTTGGTACCTCTTCAAGTAGCCCTAGGCACAGAAGGTGGAAAAGCACTTTCATTGAGAGGGGTTGCCAATCTTCTAAGAAATAATGAGTTTCCGAAATACCATCAAATATTTTTTCACCGAATCTTGATGATACTTGGTGGTAATGATCAGTACACAAATCCCACTTGGCTCACCAAATTTTGTTCTTCTAGGTTGAAGCGTTTGTTTACAGTAGCAGTTTTTATATTTAGGTTTCACTCTGTTCTCTCCTATATAGCAGATGAATTTGGAACTATAAATCCAATATCGTTTGTAGTAGCTCTTTGAAACTTGAAAAAATAAAGGAGTTCTCAGTTTTGTCTCTATGGTTTGTTTCCTCTTCAAGTAGCCCTAGCCACAGACGGTGGAAAAGCACTTTCATTGAGAGGGGTTGCCAAGCTTCTAAGAAATAACGAGTTTCCGAAATACCAGCAAATATTTTTTCACCCAATGTTGATGATACTTTGTGGTAATGATCAGTACACAAATCCCACTTGGCTCATCAAATTTTGTTCTTCTAGGTTGAAGCGTTCTTCTACTGTAGCAGTTTTTATTTTTAGGTTTCACTCTGTTCTCTCCTATATAGATAGATGAATTTGGAACTCTAAATCCAACATGGTTTCTAGTAGCTCTTTGAAACACTACAAAATAAAGGAGTTCTCAGTTTTGTCTCTATGGTTCTTTCCTTTTCAAGTAGCCCTGGCACAGACTGTGGAAAAGCACTTTCATTGAGAGGGATTGCCAAGCTTCTAAGAAATAACGAGTTTCCGAAATAGCAGCAAATATTTTTTCACCCAATCTTGATGATACTTGGTGGTAAGGACAAGTACACAAATCCCACGTGGCTCACCAAATTTTGTTCTTCTAGGTTGAAGCATTTGTCTACAGTAGCAGTTTTTATTTTTTGATTTCACTCTGTTCTCTCCTATATAGATAGATCAATTTGGAACTCTAAATCCAACATGGTTTCTAGTAGCTCTTTGAAACTTGAGAAAATAAAGGAGTTCTCAGTTTTGTGTCTATGGTTTGTTTTTTCTTCAAGTAGCCCTAGGCACAGACGGTGGAAAAGCACTTTCATTGAGAAGGGTTGCCAAGCTTCTAAGAAATAACGAACTTCCGAAATACCAGCAAATATTTTTTACCCAATGTTGATGATACTTTGTGGTAATGATCAGTACACAAATCCCACTTGGCTCACCAAATTTTGTTCTTCTACTTTGAAGCGTACGTCTACAGTAGCAGTTTTTATATTTAGGTTTCACTCTGTTCTCTCGTATGTAGAAAGATGAATTTGGAACTCTAAATCCAACATGGTTTGTAGTGGCCGTTTGAAACTTGACAAAACAAAGGAGTTTTCAGTTTTGTCTCAATGATTTGTTTCCGCTTCAAGTAGCCCTAAGCAGAGACTGTGGAAGAGCACTTTCTTTGATGGGGGTTGCCAAGCTTCCATGAAAATACGAGTTTCCGAAATAGCAGCAAATATTTTTTCACCCAATCTTGATGATACGTGGTTTTAATGACAAGTCCACAAATCCAACTTTGCTCACCAAATTTTGTTCTTCTAGGTTGAAGCGTTCGTTTACAGTCGCAGTTTTTATTTTTAGGTTTCACTCTGTTCTCTCCTATATATATAGATGAATTTGGAACTCTAAATCCAACATGGTTTGTAGTAGCTCTTTGAAACTTGACAAAATAAAGAAGTTCTCAGTTTTGTCTCTTTGGTTTGTTTCCTCTTCAATAAGCCCTAAGCAGAGTCTGTGGAAAAGCACTTTCATTGATAGGCATTGCAAAGCTTGCAAGCAATTACGATTTTCCGAAATACCAGCAAATATTTTTTCACCCAATCTTGATGATACGTGCTGGTAATGACAAGTACACAAATCCCACTTGGCTCAACAAATTTTGTTCTTCTAGGTTTAAGCGTTCGTCTAGAGTAGCAGTTTTTATATTTATGTTTCACTCTGTTCTCCCCTATATAGACAGATGAATTTGGAACTCTAAATCCAATATGGTTTGTAGTAGCTCTTTGAAACTTGACAAAATAAAGGAGTTCTGAGTTTTGTCTCTATGATTTGTTTCCGCTTCAATTAGCCCTAAGCAGAGACTGTGGAAAAGCACTTTCATTGAGAGGGGTTGCCAAGCTTCTAAGAAATAACGAGTTTCCGAAATACAGGCAATTTTTTTTCACCCAATGTTGATGATACTTGATGGCAATGATCAGTACACAAATCCCACTTGGCCCATCAAATATTGTTCTTCTGGGTTTAAGCGTTCGTCTAAAGTAGCAGTTTTTATATTTAGGTTTCACTCTGTTCTCTAATATATAAATAGATGAATTTGGAACTCTAAATCCAACATGGTTTGTAGTAGCTCTTTGAAACTTGACAAAATAAAGGAGTTCTCAGTTTTGTCTCTATGGTGTGTTTCGTCTTCAAGTCTCCCTAGGCACAGACTGTGGAAAAGCACTTTCAAAGAAAGGGGTTGCCAAGCTTCCAAGAAATTACGAGTTTCCGAAATACCAGCAAATATTTTTTCACCCAATGTTCATCATACGTTGTGGTAATGACAAGTACACAAATCCCACTTGGCTCACCAAATTTTGTTCTTCTAGGTTTAAGTGTTCGTCTACAGTAGCAGTTTTTATATTTAGGTTTCACTCTGTTCTCCCCTATATAGACAGATGAATTTGGAACTCTAAATCAAATATGGTTTGTAGTACCTCTTTGAAACTTGACAAAATAAAGGAGTTCTCAGTTTTGTCTCTATGATTTGTTTCCGCTTCAAGTAGCCCTAAGAAGAGACTGTGAAAAAGCACTTTCATTGAGAGGGGTTGCCAAGCTTCTAAGAAAAAACGAGTTTCCGAAATACAGGCAATTTTTTTTCACCCAATGTTGATGATACTTGGTGGTAATGATCAGTACACAAATCCCACTTGGCCCATCAAATATTGTTCTTCTGGGTTTAAGCGTTCGTCTACAGTAGCAGTTTTTATATTTAGGTTTCACTCTGTTCTCTAATATATAAATAGATGAATTTGGAACTCTAAATCCAACATGGTTTGTAGTAGCTCTTTGAAACTTGACAAATAAAGGATTTCTACGTTTTGTCTCTATGGTTTTTTTTTTCTTCAAGTAGCCCTAGGCACAGACTGTGGAAAAGCATTTTCATTCAGAGGGGTTAGCAACCTTCTAAGAAATAACGAGTTATCGGAATACCAGCAAATATTTTTTCACCCAATCTTGATGATACTTTGTGGTAAGGACAAGTACACAAATCCCAATTGGCTCACCAAATTTTGTTCTTCTAGGTTGAAGCGTTCGTCTACTGTAGCCGTTTTTATATTTAGGTTTCCCTCTGTTCTCTGCTATATAGATAGATGAATTTGGAACTCTAAATCCAACATGGTTTGTAGTAGCTCTTTGAAACTTGACAAAATAAAGGACTTCTCAGTTTTGTCTCTATGGTTTGTTTGCTCTTCAAGTAGCCCTGGCACAGACTTGGAAAAGCACTTTCATTGAGAGGGGTTGACAAGCTTAAAAGAAATAATGATTTTCCGAAATACCAGCAAATATTTTTTCACCCAATCTTGCTGATACTTGGTTGTAAGGACAAGTACACAAATCCCACTTGGCTCACCAAATTTTGTTCTTCTAGGTTGAAGCCTTTGTCTACAGTAGCAGTTTTTATTTTTAGGTTTCACTCTGTTCTCTCCTATATAGATAGATGAATTTGGAACTCTAAATCCAACATAGTTTGTAGTAGGTCTTTGAAACTTGACAAAATAAAGGAGTTCTCAGTTTTGCCTGTATGATTTTTTTCCTCTTCAAGTAGCCCTAGGCACAGACGGTGGAAAAGCACTTTCATTGAGAGGGGTTGCCTAGCTTCCAAGAAAATAAGAGTTTCCGAAATACCAGCAAATATTTTTTCACCCAATCTTGATGATTCGTGGTGGTAATGACTAGTTCACAAATCACACTTGGCTCACCAAATTTTGTTCTTCTAGGTTGAAGCATTCGTTTACAGTAGTAGTTTTTATATTTAGATTTCACTCTGTTCTCTGCTATATAGATAGATGAATTTGGAACTCTACATCCAACATGCTTTGTAGTAGCTCTTTGAAACTTGACAAAATACAGAAGTTCTCAGTTTTGTCTCTATGGTTTGTTTCCGCTTCAGTGTAGCCCTAAGAAGAGACTGTGGAAAAGCACTTTCATTGAGAGGGGTTGCCAAGCTTCGAAGAAATTACGAGATTTCGAAATACCAGCAAATATTTTTACACACAATCTTGATGATACTTGGTGGTAATTATCGGTACACAAATCCCACTTTACTCACCAAATTTTGTTCTTCTAGGTTGATGCATTCGTTTTCAGTAGCAGTTTTTATTTTTAGGTTTCACTCTGTTCTCTCCTATATAGATAAATGAATTTGGAACTCTAAATCCAACATGGTTTGTAGTAGCTCTTTGAAACTTGACAAAATAAAGGACTTCTCAGTTTTGTCTCTATGGTTTGTTTGCTCTTCAAGTAGCCCTGGCACAGACTGTGGAAAAGCACTTTCATTGAGAGGGGTTGACAAGCTTAAAAGAAATAACGATTTTCCAAAATACCAGCAAATATTTTTTCACCCAATCTTGCTGATACTTGGTTGTAAGGACAAGTACACAAATCCCACTTTGCTCACCAAATTTTGTTCTTCTAGGTTGAAGCCGTTGTCTACAGTAGCAGTTTTTATTTTTAGGTTTCACTCTGTTCTCTCCTATATAGATAGATGAATTTGGAACCCTAAATCCAACATAGTTTGTAGTAGCTCTATGAAACTTGACAAAATAAAGGAGTTCTCAGTTTTGTCTCTATGATTTTTTTCCGCTTCAGTGTAGCCCTAAGCAGAGACTGTGGAAAAGCACTTTCATTGAGATTGGTGGCCAAGGTTCCAAGAAATTACGAGATTCCGAAATATCAGCAAATATTTTTACACCCAATCTTTATGATACTTGGTGGTAATGATCGGTACACAAATCCCACTTGTCTCACCAAATTTTGTTCTTCTAGGTTGAAGCGTTCGTCTTCAGTAGCAGTTTTTATTTTTAGGTTTCACTCTGTTCTCTCCTATATAGATAGATGAATTTGGAACTCTAAATCCAACATGGTTTGTAGTAGGTCTTTGAAACTTGACAAAATAAAGGAGTTCTCAGTTTTGCCTCTATGATTTTTTTCCTCTTCAAGTAGCCCTAGGCACAGACGGTGGAAAAGCACTTTCATTGAGAGGGGTTGCCTAGCTTCCAAGAAAATAAGAGTTCCGAAATACCAGCAAATATTTTTTCACCCAATCTTGATGATTCGTGGTGGTAATGACTAGTTCACAAATCACACTTGGCTCACCAAATTTTGTTCTTCTAGGTTGAAGCATTCGTTTACAGTAGCAGTTTTTATATTTAGATTTCACTCTGTTCTCTGCTATATAGATAGATGAATTTGGAACTCTACATCCAACATGCTTTGTAGTAGCTCTTTGAAACTTGAAAAATAAAGGAGTTCTAAATTTTTTTCTCTATTGTTTGTTTCCTCCTCAAGTAGCCCTAGGCACAGACGGTGGAAAAGAACTTTCATTGAGAGGGGTTGCGAAACTTCTAAGAAATAACGAGTTTCCGAAATACCAGCAAATATTTTTTAACCCAATGTTGATGATACTTGGTGGTAAGGATCAGTACACAAATCCCACTTGGCTCACCAAATTTTGTTCTTCTAGGTTGAAGCGTTCGTCTACTGTAGCAGTTTTTATATTTAGGTTTCACTCTGTTCTCTGCTATGTAGATAGATGAATTTGGAACTCTAAATCCAACATGGTTTGTAGTAGCTCTTCGTAACTTGACAAAATAAAGGAGTTCTACGTTTTGTCTCTATGGTTTGTTTCCTCTTCAAGTAGCCCTAGGCACAGACGGTGGAAAAGCACTTTCATAGAGAGGGGTTGCCAAGCTTCTAAGAAATAACGAGTTTCCGAAATACCAGCAAATATTTTTTAACCCAATGTTGATGATACTTGGTGGTATGATCTGTCCACAAATCCCACAAGGCTCACCAATTTGTTCTTCTAGGTTGAAGCTTTCGTCTACTGTAGTAATTTTTTATTTAAGTTTCCCTCTGTTCTCTCCTATATAGATAGATGAATTTGGAACTCTAAATCCAACATGGTTTGCAGTAGCTCTTTGAAACTTGACAAAATAAAGTAGTTCTCAGTTTTGTCTCTATGATTTGTTTCCGCTTCAAGTAGCCCTAAGCAGAGACTGTGGAAAAGCACTTTCATTGAGAGGGGTTGCCAAGCTTCCAAGAAATTACGAGTTTCCGAAATACCAGCAAATATTTTTTCACCCAATCTTGATGATACGTGGTGGTAATGACAAGTACACAAATCCCACTTGGCTCACCAAATTTTGTTCTTCTAGGGTGAAGCGTTCGTTTACAGTAGCAGTTTTTATATTTAGGTTTCACTCTGTTCTCTCCTATATAGATAGATGAATTTGGAACACTAAATCCAACATGGTTTGCAGTAGCTCTTTGAAACTTGACAAAATAAAGTAGTTCTCAGTTTTTTCTCTATGGTTTGTTTGCTCTTCAAGTAGCCTAGGCACAGACTGTGGAAAAGCACTTTCATTGAGAGGGGTTGCCAAGCTTCTAAGAAATAACGAGTTTCCGAAATACCAGCAAACATTTTATCACCCAATCTTGCTGATACTTGGTGGTAAGGACAAGTCCACAAATCCCACATGGCTCACCAAATTTTGTTCTTTTAGTTTGAAGCATTCGTTTACAGTAGCAGTTTTTATTTTTAGGTTTCACTCTGTTCCCTCCTATATAGATAGATGAATTTGGAACTCTAAATCCAACATAGTTTGTAGTAGCTCTATGAAACTTGACAAATTACAGAAGTTCTCAGTTTTGTCTCTATGGTTTGTTTCCGCTTCAGTGTAGCCCTAAGAAGAGACTGTGGAAAAGCACTTTCATTGAGAGGGGTGGCCAAGCTTCCAAGAAATTACGAGTTTCCGAAATACCAGCAAATATTTTTTCACCCAATCTTGATGATACTTGGTGGTAATTATCGGTACACAAATCCCACTTTACTCACCAAATTTTGTTCTTCTAGGTTGATGCGTTCGTTTTCAGTAGCAGTTTTTATTTTTAGGTTTCACTCTGTTCTCTCCTATATAGATAAATGAATTTGGAACTCTAAATCCAACATGGTTTGTAGTAGCTCTTTGAAACTTGACAAAATAAAGGACTTATCAGTTTTGCCTCTATGGTTTGTTTGCTCTTCAAGTAGCCCTGGCACAGACTGTGGAAAAGCACTTTCATTGAGAGGGGTTGCCAATCTTCTAAGAAATAACGAGTTTCCGAAATACCAGCAAATATTTTTTCACCCAATCTTGATGATATTTGGTGATAATGATCAGTACACAAATCCCACTTGGCTCACCAAATTTTGTTCTTCTAGGTTGAAGCGTTCCTCTACTGTAGCAGTTGTTATAATTAGGTTTCCCACTGTTCTCTCCTATATTGATAGATGAATTTGGAACTCTAAATCCAACATGGTTTGTAGCAGCTCTTTGAAACTTCACAAAATAAAGTAGTTCTCTGTTTTGTCTCTATGTTTTGTTTCCTCTTCAAGTAGTCCTAGGCACAGACTGTGGAAAAGCACTTTCATTGAGAGGGGTTGCCAAGCTTCTAACAAATTACGAGTTTCCGAAATACCAGCAAATATTTTTTCACCGAATCTTGATGATACTTGGTGGTAATGATCAGTACACAAATCATACTTGGCTCACCAAATTTTGTTCTTCTAGGTTGAAGCTTTCGTTTACAGTAGCAGTTTTTATTTTTAGGTTTCACTCTGTTCTCTCCTATATAGATATATGAATTTGGAACTCTAAATCCAACATGGTTTGTAGTAGTTCTTTGAAACTTGAAAAAATAAAGGAGTTCTCAGTTTTGTCTCGATGTTTTGTTTCCTCTTCAAGTAGCACTAGGGACTGACTGTGGAAAAGCACTTTCATTGAGAGGGGTTGCCAAGCTTCTAAGAAATAACGAGTTTCCGAAATACCAGCAAACATTTTTTCACCCAATCATGATGATACTTGGTGGTGATGATCGGTACACAAATCCCAGTTGGCTCACCAAATTTTGTTCTTCTAGGTTGAAGCGTTCGTCTACAGTAGCAGTTTTTATATTTAGTTTTCACTCTGTTCTCTCCTATATAGACAGATGAATTTGGAACTCTAAATCCAATATGGATTGTAGTAGCTCTTTGAAACTTGACAAAATAAAGGAGTTCTCATTTTTGTCTCTATGATTTGTTTCCGCTTCAAGTAGCCGTAAGCATAGACTGTGGAAAAGCACTTTCATTGAGAGGGGTTGCCAAGATTCCAAGAAATTACGAGTTTCCGAAATACCAGCAAATATTTTTTCACCCAATGTTGATGATACGTGGTTGTAATGATCGGTACACAAATCCCACTTGGCTCACCAAATTTTGTTCTTCTAGGTTGAAGCGTTCGTCTACTGTAGCAGTTTTTATAATTAGGTTTCCCACTGTTCTCTCCTATATTGATAGATGAATTTGGAACTCTAAATCCAACATGGTTTGCAGTAGCTCGTTGAAACTTGACAAAATAAAGTAGTTCTCTGTTTTGTCTCTATGTTTTGTTTCCTCTTCAAGTAGTCTTAGGCACAGACTGTGGAAAAGCACTTTCATTGAGAGGGGTTGCCAAGCTTCTAACAAATAACGAGTTTCCGAAATACCAGGAAATATTTTTTCAGCGAATCTTGATGATACTTGGTGGTAATGATCAGTACACAAATCCCACTTGGCTCAACAAATTTTGTTCTTCTAGGTTGAAGCTTTCGTTGACAGTAGCAGTTTTTATATTTAGGTTTCACTCTGTTCTCTCCTATATAGATAGATGAATTTGGAACTCTAAATCCAACATGGTTTGTAGTACCTCTTTGAAACTTGAAAAAATAAAGGAGTTCTCATTTTTGTCTCTATGATTTGTTTCCGCTTCAAGTAGCCGTAAGCATAGATTGTGGAAAAGCACTTTCATTGAGAGGGGTTGCCGAGCTTCCAAGAAATGACGAGTTTCCGAAATACCAGCAAATATTTTTTCACCCATTCTTGATGATACTTGCTGGTAATGATCGGTACACAAATCCCACTTGGCTCACCAAATTTTTTTCTTCTAGGTTGAAGCATTCGTCTACAGTAGCAGTTTTATATTTAGGTTTCACTCTGATCTCTCCTATATAGATAGATGAATTTGGAACTCTAAATCCAACATGGTTTGTAGCAGCTCTTTGAAACTTGACAAAATAAAGTTTTTCTCAGTTTTGTCTCTATGGTTTGTTTCCTCTTCAAGTAGCCCTAGTCACAGACTGTGGAAAAGCACTTTCATTGAAAGGGCTTGTCAAGCTTCCCAGAAATTACGAGTTTCCAAAATACCAGCAAATATTTTTTCACCCAATCTTGATGATACTTGGTGGTAATTACCAGTACACTAATCCCACTTGGCTCACCAAATTTTGTTCTTCTAGTTTCAAGCGTTCATCTACAGTAGCCGTTTTTATATTTAGGTTTCACTTTGTTCTCTGCTATATAGATAGATGAATTTGGAACCCTAAATCCAACATGATTTGTAGTAGCTCTTTGAAAATTGACAAAAGAAAGGAGTTCTCAGTTTTGTCTCTATGGTTTGTTTCCTCTTCAATTAGCCCTAGGCACCGACGGTGGAAAAGCACTTTCATTGAGAGGGGTTGCCAATCTTCTAAAAAATAACGAGTTTCCGAAATACCAGCAAATATTTTTTCACCCAATCTTGATGATATTTGGTGATAATGATCAGTACACAAATCCCACTTGGCTCACCAAATTTTGTTCATCTAGGTTGAAGCGTTCCTCTACTGTAGCAGTTTTTATAATTAGGTTTCCCACTGTTCTCTCCTATATTGATAGATGAATTTGGAACTCTAAATCCAACATGGTTTGCAGTAGCTCGTTGAAACTTGACAAAATAAAGTAGTGTTCTGTTTTGTCTCTATGTTTTGTTTCCTCTTCAAGTAGTCCTAGGCACAGACTGTGGAAAAGCACTTTCATTAGGAGGGGTTGCCAAGCTTCCAAGAAATTACGAGTTTCCGAAATACCAGCAAATATTTTTTCACCCAATCTTGATGATACTTGCTGGTAATGATCAGTACACAAATCCCACTTGGCTCACCAAATTTTTTTCTTCTAGGTTGAAGCATTCGTCTACAGTAGCAGTTTTTTTATTTAGGTTTCACTCTGTTCTCTGCTATATAGACAGATGAATTTGGAACTCTATTCCAATATGGTTTGTAGTAGCTCTTTGAAACTTGACAAAGTAAAGGAGTTCTCAATTTTGTCTCTATGATTTGTTTCCGCTTCATGTAGCCCTAAGAAGAGACTGTGGAAAAGCACTTTCATTGAAAGGGGTTGCCAAGCTTCCAAGAAATTACGAGTTTCCGAAATACCAGCAAGTATTTTTTCACCCAATGTTGATGATACGTGGTGGTAATGATCGGTACACAAATACCACTTGGCTCACCAAATTTTGTTCTTCTAGGTTGAAGCGTTCGTCTAAAGTAGCAGTATTTATATTTAGGTTTCACTCTGTTCTCTGCTATGTAGATAGATGAAATTGGAACTCTAAATCCAACATGGTTTGTAGCAGCTCTTTGAAACTTGACAAAATAAAGGAGTTCTCAGTTTTGTCTCTATGGTTTGTTTCCTCTTCAAGTAGCCCTAGTCACAGACTGTGGAAAAGCACTTTCATTGAAAGGGGTTGCCAAGCTTCCAAGAAATTACGAGTTTCCAAAATACCAGCAAATATTTTTTCACCCAATCTTGATGATACTTGGTGGTAATTACCAGTACACTAATCCACCTTGGCTCACCAAATTTTGTTCTTCTGGTTTCAAGCGTTCATCTACAGTAGCAGTTTTTATATTTAGGTTTCACTTTGTTCTCTGCTATATAGATAGATGAATTTATAACTCTAAATCCAACATGATTTGTAGTTGCTCTTTGAAACTTGACAAAAGAAAGGAGTTCTCAGTTTTGTCTCTATGGTTTGTTTCCTCTTCAATGAGCCCTATGCACCGACGGTGGAAAAGCACTTTAATTCAGAGGGGTTGCCAAGCTTCTAAGAAATAACGAGTTTCCGAAATACCAGCAAATATTTTTCACCCAATGTTGATGATACTTGGTGGTAATGATCAGTACACAAATCCCACTTGGCTCACCAAATTTTGTTCTTCTAGGTTGAAGCGTTCGTTTATAGTAGCAGTATTTATATTTAGGTTTCACTCTGTTCTCTCCTAAATAGATAGATGAATTTGGAACCCTAAATCCAACATGGTTCGTAGTACCTATTTAAAACTTGACAAAATAAAAGTGTTCTCAGTTTTGTCTCCGTGGTTTGTTTCATCTTCAAGTAGCCCTAGCCACAGACTGTGGAAAAGCACTTTCATTGAGAGCGGTTTCCAAGCTTCTAAGAAATAACGAGTTTCCGAAATACCAGCAAATACTTTTTCAACCAAACTTGATGATACTTGTTGGTGATGATCGGTAAAAAAATCCCACTTGGCTCACCAAATTTTGTTCTTCTGGGTTGAAGAGTTCGTCTACTGTAGCAGTTTTTATATTTAGGTTTCCCTCTGTTCTCTCCTATATAGACAGATGAATTTGAAACTCTAAATCAAACATGGTTAGTAGTAGCTCTTTGAAACTTGACAAAATAAAGGAGTTCTCATTTTTGTCTCTATGATTTGTTTCCGCTTCAAGTAGCCGTAAGCATAGACTGTGGAAAAGCACTTTCATTGAGAGGGGTTGAGAAGCTTCCAAGAAATTACGAGTTTCCGAAATACCAGCAAATATTTTTTCACCCAATGTTGATGATACTTGGTGGTAATGATCGGTACACAAATCCCACTTGGCTCACCAAATTTTTTTCTTCTAGGTTGAAGCATTCGTCTACAGTAGCAGTTTTTTTATTTAGGTTTCACTCTGTTCTCTGCTATATAGACAGATGAATTTAGAACTCTAAATCCAATATGGTTTGTAGTAGCTCTTTGAAACTTGACAAAGTAAAGGAGTTCTCAGTTTTGTCTCTATGATTTGTTTCCGCTTCATGTAGCCCTAAGCAGAGACTGTGGAAAAGCACTTTCATTGAAAGGGGTTGCCAAGCTTCCAAGAAATTACGAGTTTCCAAAATACCAGCAAATATTTTTTCACCCAATGTTGATGATACGTGGTGGTAATGATCGGTACACAAATACCACTTGGCTCACCAAATTTTCTTCTTCTAGGTTGAAGCGTTCGTCTAAAGTAGCAGTATTTATATTTAGGTTTCACTCTGTTCTCTGCTATGTAGATAGATGAATTTTGAACTCTAAATCCAACATGGTTTGTAGCAGCTCTTTGAAACTTGACAAAATAAAGGAGTTCTCAGTTTTGTCTCTATGGTTTGTTTCCTCTTCAAGTAGCCCTAGTCACAGACTGTGGAAAAGCACTTTCATTGAAAGGGTTTGCCAAGCTTCCAAGAAATTACGAGTTTCCAAAATACCAGCAAATGTTTTTTCACCCAATCTTGATGATACATGGTGGTAATTACCAGTACACTAATCCACCTTGGCTCACCAAATTTTGTTTTTCTGGTTTCAAGCGTTCATCTACAGTAGCAGTTTTTATATTTAGGTTTCACTTTGTTCTCTGCTATATAGATAGATGAATTTCGAACTCTAAATCCAACATGCTTTGTAGTTGCTCTTTGAAACTTGACAAAAGAAAGGAGTTCTCAGTTTTGTCTCTGTGGTTTGTTTCCTCTTCAATGAGCCCTAGGCACCGACGGTGGAAAAGCACTTTCATTGAGAGGGGTTGCCAAGCTTCTAAGAAATAACGAGTTTCCGAAATACCAGCCAATTTTTTTCACCCAATGTTGATGATACTTGGTGGTAATTATCAGTACACAAATCCCACTTGGCTCACCAAATTTTGTTCTTCTAGGTTGAAGCGTTCGTCTACAGTAGCAGTTTTTATATTTAGGTTTCACTGTGTTCTCTGCTATATAGATAGATGAATTTGGAACTCTAAATCCAACATGGTTCGTAGTACCTATTTAAAACATGACAAAATAAAAGTGTTCTCAGTTTCGTCTCTGTGGTTTGTTTCCTCTTCAAGTAGCCCTAGGCACAGACTGTGGAAAAGCACTTTCATTGAGAGCGGTTTCCAAGCTTCTAAGAAATAACGAGTTTCCGAAATACCAGCAAATATTTTTTCAACCAAACTTGATGATACTTGTTGGTGAGGATCGTTACACAAATCCCACTTGGCTCACCAAATTTTGTTCTTCTGGGTTGAACATTTCGTCTACTGTAGCAGTTTTTATATTTAGGTTTCCCTCTGTTCTCTCCTATATAGACAGATGATTTTGAAACTCTAAATCCAACATGGTTAGTATTAGCTCTTTGAAACTTGACAAAATAAAGAAGTTCTCAGTTTTGTCTCTATGATTTGTTTCTGCTTCAAGTAGCCCTAAGGATAGACTGGGGAAAAGCACTTTCATTGAGAGGGGTTGCCAAGCTTTCAAGAAATTACGAGTTTCCGAAATACCAGCAAATATTTTTTCACCAAATCTTGGTGATACTCGGTGGTAATGATCGGTACACAAATCCAACTTGGCTCACCAAATTTTGTTCTTGTAGGTTGAAGCGTTCGTCTACAGTAGCAGTTTTTTTATTTAGGTTTCACTCTGTTCTCTGCTATATAGATAGATGAATTTGGAACTCTAAATCCAACATGGCTTGTAGTAGCTCTTTGAAACTTGACAAAATAAAGGAGTTCTCAGTTTTGTATCTATGGTTTGTTTCCTCTTCAAGTAGCCCTAGGCACAGACTGTGGAAAAGCTCTTTCATTGAGAGAGGTTGACAAGCTTCTAAGAAATAACGAGATTCCGAAATACCAGCAAATATTTTTTCCCGCAATCTTGATGACACTTGGTGGTAATGATCACTACACAAATCCCACTTGGCTCACCAAATTTTGTTCTTCTAGGTTGAAGCGTTCGTCTGCAGTAGCAGTTTTTATATTTAGGTTTCATTCTGTCTCTAATATATAGATAGATGAATTTGGAATTCTAAATCCAATATGGTTTGTAGTAGCTCTTGGAAACTTGACAATGTAAAGGAGTTCTCAGTTTTTTCTCTATGATTTTTTTCTGCTTCATGTAGCCGTAAGCAGAGACTGTGGAAAAACACTTTCATTGAAAGGGGTTGCCAAGCTTCCAAGAAATAACGAGTTTCCGAAATACCAGCAAATATTTTTTCACCCAATCTTGATGATACTTGGTGGTAAGGACAAGTACACAAATCCCACTTGACTCACCAAATTTTGTTCTTCTAAGTTGAAGCATTCGTCTACAGTAGCAGTTTTTATTTTTAGGTTTTACTCTGTTCTATGCTATATAGATAGATGAATTTGGAACTCTAAATCCAACATGGTTTGTAGCAGCTCTTTGAAACTTGACAAAATAAAGGAGTTCTCAGTTTTGTCTCTATGGTTTGTTTCCTCTTCAAGTAGCCCTAGGCACCAATGGTGGAAAAGCACTTTCATTGAGAGTGGTTGCCAAGCTTCTAAGAAATAACGAGTTTCCCGAAATACCAGCAAATATTTTTTCACCCAATGTTGATGATACTTGGTGGTGATTATCGGTACACAAATTCCACTTGGCTCACCAAATTTTGTTCTTCTAGGTTGAAGCGTTCGTTACAGTAGCAGTTTTTATATTTAGGTTTCACTCTGTTCTCTCCTATATAGATAGATGAATTTGAAACTCTAAATCCAACATGGTTTGTAGTAGCTCTTTGAAACTTGACAAAATAAAGGAGTTCTCAGTTTTTTCTCTAAGGATTGTTTCCTCTTCAAGTAGCCCTAGGCACCAATGGTGGAAAAGCACTTTCATTGAGAGGGTTTGCCAAACTTCTTAGAAATAACGAGTTTCTGAAATACCAGCAAATATTTTTTCACCCAATCTTGATGATACTTGGTGGTAAGGACAAGTACACAAATCCCACTTGGCTCACCAAATTTTGTTCTTCTAGGTTGAAGCATTCATCTACAGTAGCAGTTTTTAATTTTAGGTTTTACTCTGTTCTATGCTATATAGATAGATGAATTTGGAACTCTAAATCCAACATGGTTTGTAGCAGCTCTTTGAAACTTGACAAAATAAAGGAGTTCTCTGTTTTGTCTCTATGTTTTGTTTCCTCTTCAAGTGTTCCTAGGCACAGACTGTGGAAAAGCACTTTCATTGAGAAGGGTTGACAAGCTTCCAAGAAATTACGAGTTTCTGAAATACCAGCGAATATTTTTTTACCCAATGTTGATGATACGTGGTTGTAATGATCGGTAAACAAATCCCACTTGGCTCAGCAAATTTTGTTCTTCTTGGTTGAAGCGTTAGTCTACTGTAGCAGTTTTTATAATTAGGTTTCCCACTGTTCTCTCCTATATTGATAGATGAATTTGGAACTCTGAAACCAACATGGTTTGCAGTAGCTCTTTGAAACTTGACAAAATAAAGTAGTTCTCTGTTTTGTCTCTATGTTTTGTTTTTTCTTCAAGTAGTCCTAGGCACAGACTTTGGAAAAGCACTTTAATTGAGAGGGGTTGCCAAGCTTCTAACAAATAACGAGTTTCCGAAATACCAGCAAATATTTTTTCACCAAATCTTGATGATATTTGGTGGTAATGATCAGTACACAAATCCCACTTGGCTCACCAAATTTTGTTCTTCTAGGTTGAAGCGTTCGACTACAGTAGCAGTTTTTATTTTTAGGTTTCACTCTGTTCTCTCCTATATAGATAGATGAATTTGGAACTCTAAATCCAACATGGTTTGTAGTAGCTCTTTGAAACTTGAAAAAATAAAGGAGTTCTCGGATTTGTCTCTATGGATTGTTTCCTCTTCAAGTAGCACTAGGCACTGACTGTGGAAAAGCACTTTCATAGAGAGGGGTTGCCAAGCTTCTAAGCAATAACTAGTTTCCGAAATACCAGCAAATATTTTTCACCCAATGTTGATGATACTTGGTGGTAATGATCAGCACACAAATCCCACTTGGCTCACCAAATTTTGTTCTTCTAAGTTGAAGCGTTCGTTTATAGTAGCAGTATTTATATTTAGGTTTCACTCTGTTCTCTCCTAAATAGATAGATGAATTTGGAACTCTAAATCCAACATGTTCGTAGTACCTATTTAAAACTTGACAAAATAAAAGTGTTCTCAGTTTTGTCTCCGTGGTTTGTTTCCTCTTCAAGTAGCCCTAGCCACAGACTGTGGAAAAGCACTTTCATTGAGAACGGTTTCCAAGATTCTAAGAAATAACGAGTTTCCGAAATACCAGCAAATATTTTTTCAACCAAACTTGATGATACTTGTTGGTGATGATTGGTAAACAAATCCCACTTGGCTCACCAAATTTTGTTCTTCTGGGTTGAAGAGTTCGTCTACTGTAGCAGTTTTTATATTTAGGTTTCCCTCTGTTCTCTCCTATATAGACAGATGAATTTGAAACTGTAAATCCAACATGGTTAGTAGTAGCTCTTTGAAACTTGACAAAATAAAGGAGTTCTCAGTTTTGTCTCTATGATTTGTTTCTGCTTCAAGAAGCCCTAAGGAGAGACTGGGGAAAAGCACTTTCATTGAGAGGGGTTGCCAAGCTTCCAAGAAATTACGAGTTTCCGAATTACCAGCAAATATTTTTTCACCCAATCTTGGTGATACTCGGTGGTAATGATCGGTACACAAATCCCACTTGGCTCACCAAATTTTGTTCTTCTAGGTTGAAGCGTTCGTCTACAGTAGCAGTTTTTATATTTAGTTTTCACTCTGTTCTCTCCTATATAGACAGATGAATTTGAAACTCTAAATCCAACATGGTTAGTAGTAGCTCTTTGAAACTTGACAAAATAAAGGAGTTCTCAGTTTTGTCTCTATGATTTGTTTCTGCTTCAAGTAGCCCTAAGGAGAGACTGGGGAAAAGCACTTTCATTGAGAGGGGTTGCCAAGCTTCCAAGAAATTACGAGTTTCCGAATTACCAGCAAATATTTTTTCACCCAATCTTGGTGATACTCGGTGGTAATGATCGGTATACAAATCCCACTTGGCTCACCAAATTTTGTTCTTCTAGGTTGAAGCGTTCGTCTACATTAGCAGTTTTTATATTTAGTTTTCACTCTGTTCTCTCCTATATAGACAGATGAATTTGGAACTCTAAATGCAACATGGTTTGTAGCAGCTCTTTGAATCTTGACAAAATAAAGGAGTTCTCAGTTTTGTCTCTATGGTTTGTTTCCTCTTCAAGTAGCCCTAGTCACAGACTGTGGAAAAGCACTTTCATTGAAAGGGGTTACCAAGCTTCCAAGAAATTACGAGTTTCCGAAATACCAGCAAATATTTTCTCACCCAATCTTGATGATACTTGGTGGTAATGATCAGTACACAAATCCCACTTGGCAAACCAAATTTTGTTCTTCTAGGTTGAAGAGTTCGTCTACAGTAGCAGTTTTTATATTTAGGTTTCACTCTGTTCTCTTCTATATAGATAGATGAATTTGGAACTCTAAATCCAACATGGTTCGTAGTACCTATTTAAAACTTGACAAAATAAAAGTGTTCTCAAGTTTTGTCTCTGTGGTTTGTTTGCTCTTCAAGTAGCCCTAGGCACAGACTGTGGAAAAGCACTTTCATTGAGAGCGGTTTCCAAGCTTCTAAGAAATAACGAGTTTCCGAAATACCAGCAAATATTTTTTCAACCAAACTTGATGATACTTGTTGGTGATGATCAGTAAACAAATCCCACTTGGCTCACCAAATTTTGTTCTTCTGGGTTGAAGAGTTCGTCTACTGTAGCAGTTTTTATATTTAGGTTTCCCTCTGTTCTCTCCTATATAGACATATGATTTTGAAACTCTAAATCCAACATGTTAGTAGTAGCTCTTTGAAACTTGACAAAGTAAAGGAGTTCTCAGTTTTTTCTCTATGATTTTTTTCTGCTTCATGTAGCCCTAAGCAGAGACTGTGGAAAAACACTTTCATTGAAAGGGTTGCCAAGCTTCCAAGAAATAACGAGTTTCCGAAATACCAGCAAATATTTTTTCACCCAATCTTGATGATACTTGGTGGTAAGGACAAGTACACAAATCCCACTTGGCTCACCAAATTTTGTTCTTCTAGGTTGAAGCATTCGTCTACACTAGCAGTTTTAATTTTAGGTTTTACTCTGTTCTATGCTATATAGATAGATGAATTTGGAACTCTAAATCCAACATGGTTTGTAGCAGCTCTTTGAAACTTGACAAAATAAAGGAGATCTCAGTTTTGTCTCTATGGTTTGTTTCCTCTTCAAGTAGCTTTAGGCACCAATGGTGGAAAAGCACTTTCATTGAGAGGGGTTGCCAAGCTTCTAAGAAATAACGAGTTTCCCGAAATACCAGCAAATATTTTTTCACCCAATGTTGATGATACTTGGTGGTGATGATCGGTACACAAATCCCACTTGTCTCACCAAATTTTGTTCTTCTAGGTTGAAGCGTTCGTCTACAGTAGCAGTTTTTATGTTAAGGTTTCACTCTGTTCTCTGCTATATAGATAGATGAATTTGGAACTCTAAATCCAACATGGTTTGTAGTAGCTCTTTGAAACTTGACAAAATAAAGGAGTTCTCAGTTTTTTCTCTAAGGATTGTTTCCTCTTCAAGAAGCCCTAGGCAATGACTGTGGAAAAGCAGTTTCATTGAGAGGGGTTGCCAAGCTTCTTAGAAATAACGAGTTTCCGAAATACCAGCAAATATTTTTTCACCCAATCTTGATGATACTTGGTGGTGATGATCGGTACACAAATCCCACTTGGCTCACCAAATTTTTTCTTCTAGGTTGAAGCGTTCGTCTACAGTAGCAGTTTTTATTTTTAGGTTTCACTCTGTTCTCTCCTATATAGATAGATGAATTTGGAACTCTAAATCCAACATGGTTTGTAGTAGCTCTTTGAAACTTGAAAAAAGAAAGGAGTTCTCCGTTTTGTCTCTATGGTTTGTTCCTCTTCAATTAGCCCTAGGCACCAATGGTGGAAAAGCACTTTCATTGAGAGGGGTTCCCAAGCTTCTAAGAAATAACGAGTTTCCGAAATACCAGCAAATATTTATTCAACCAAACTTGATGATACTTGGTGGTGATGATCACTGCACAAATCCCACTTGGCTCACCAAATTTTGTTCTTCTAGGTTGAAGCACTCGTCTACAGTAGCAGTTTTTATATTTAGGTTTCACTCTGTCTCTCCTATATGGATAGATGAATTTGGAATTCTAAATCCAACATGGTTTGTAGCAGCTCTTTGAAACTTGACAAAATAAAGTAGTTCTCTGTTTTGTCTCTATGTTTTGTTTCCTCTTCAAGTAGTCCTAGGCACAGACTGTGGAAAAGCACTTTTGTTGAGAGGGGTTGCCAAGCTTCTAACAAAATAACGAGTTTCCGAAATACCAGCCAATATTTTTTCACCGAATCTTGATGATAGTTGGTGGTAATGTTCAGTACACAAAACCCACTTGGCTCACCAAATTTTGTTCTTCTAGGTTGAAGCACTCGTCTACAGTAGCAGTTTTTATTTTTAGGTTTCACTCTGTTCTCTCCTATATAGATAGATGAATTTGGAACTCTAAATCCAACATGGTTTGTAGTAGCTCTTTGAAACTTGAAAAAATAAAGGAGTTCTCAGATTTGTCTCTATGGATTGTTTCCTCTTCAAGTAGCACTAGGCACTGACTGTGGAAAAGCACTTTCATAGAGAGGGGTTGCCAAGCTTCTAAGAATAACGAGTTTCCGAAATACCAGCAAATATTTTTCACCCAATCTTGATGATACTTGGTGGTGATGATCGGTAAACAAATCCCACTTGGCTCACCAAATTTTGTTCTTCTAGGTTGAAGCGTTCGTCTACAGTAGCAGTTTTTATATTTAGTTTTCACTCTGTTCTCTTCTATATAGACAGATGAATTTGGAACTCTAAATCCAATATGGTTTGTAGTAGCCCTTTGAAACTTGACAAAGTAAAGGAGTTCTCAGTTTTGTCTCTATGATTTGTTTCCACTTCATGTAGCCCTAAGCAGAGACTGTGGAAAAGCACTTTCATTGAAAGGGTTGCCAAGCTTCCAAGAAATTACGAGTTTCCGAAATACCAGCAAATATTTTTTCACCCAATGTTGATGATACGTGGTGGTAATGATCGGTACACAAATACCACTTGGCTCACCAAATTTTGTTCTTCTAGGTTGAAGCTTTCGTCTAAAGTAGCAGTATTTATATTTAGGTTTCACTCTGTTCTCTGCTATGTAGATAGATGAATTTGGAACTCTTAATCCAACATGGTTTATAGCAGCTCTTTGAAACTTGACAAAATAAAGGAGTTCTCAGTTTTGTCTCTATGGTTTGTTTCCTCTTCAAGTAGCCCTAGTCACAGACTGTGGGAAAGCACTTTCATTGAAAGGGGTTGCCAAGCTTCCAAGAAATTACGAGTTTCCAAAATACCAGCAAATATTTTTTCACCCAATGTTGATGATACTTGGTGGTAATTATCAGTACACAAATCCCACTTGGCTCAACAAATTTTGTTCTTCTAGGTTGAAGCGTTCGTCTACAGTAGCAGTTTTTATATTTAGGTTTCACTCTGTTCTCTGCTATATAGATAGATGAATTTGGAACTCTAAATCCAACATGGTTTGTAGTAGCTCTTTGAAACATGACAAAATAAAGGAGTTCTCAGTTTTGTCTCTATGGATTGTTTCCTCTTCAAGTAGCCCTAGGCACTGACTGTGGAAAAGCACTTTCATTGAGTGTGGTTGCCAAGCTTCTAAGAAATAACGAGTTTCCGAAATACCAGCAAATATTTTTTCACCCGGTCTTGATGATACTTGGTGGTGATGATTGGTACACAAATCCCACTTGGCTCACCAAATTTTGTTCTTCTAGGTTGAAGCGTTCGTTTACAGTAGCAGTATTTATATTTAGGTTTCACTCTGTTCTCTCCTAAATAGATAGATGAATTTGGAACTCTAAATCCAACATGGTTAGTAGTAGCTCTTTGAAACTTGACAAAGTAAAGGAGTTCTCAGTTTTTTCTCTATGATTTTTTTCTGCTTCATGTAGCCCTAAGCAGAGACTGTGGAAAAACACTTTCATTGAAAGGGTTGCCAAGCTTCCAAGAAATAACGAGTTTCCGAAATACCAGCAAATATTTTTTCACCCAATCTTGATGATACTTGGTGGTAAGGACAAGTACACAAATCCCACTTGGCTCACCAAATTTTGTTCTTCTAGGTTGAAGCATTCGTCTACACTAGCAGTTTTAATTTTAGGTTTTACTCTGTTCTATGCTATATAGATAGATGAATTTGGAACTCTAAATCCAACATGGTTTGTAGCAGCTCTTTGAAACTTGACAAAATAAAGGAGATCTCAGTTTTGTCTCTATGGTTTGTTTCCTCTTCAAGTAGCCCTAGGCACCAATGGTGGAAAAGCACTTTCATTGAGAGGGGTTGCCAAGCTTCTAAGAAATAACGAGTTTCCCGAAATACCAGCAAATATATTTTCACCCAATGTTGATGATACTTGGTGGTGATGATCGGTACACAAATCCCACTTGTCTCACCAAATTTTGTTCTTCTAGGTTGAAGCGTTCGTCTACAGTAGCAGTTTTTATGTTAAGGTTTCACTCTGTTCTCTGCTATATAGATAGATGAATTTGGAACTCTAAATCCAACATGGTTTGTAGTAGCTCTTTGAAACTTGACAAAATAAAGGAGTTCTCAGTTTTTTCTCTAAGGATTGTTTCCTCTTCAAGAAGCCCTAGGCAATGACTGTGGAAAAGCAGTTTCATTGAGAGGGGTTGCCAAGCTTCTTAGAAATAACGAGTTTCCGAAATACCAGCAAATATTTTTTCACCCAATCTTGATGATACTTGGTGGTGATGATCGGTACACAAATCCCACTTGGCTCACCAAATTTTTTCTTCTAGGTTGAAGCGTTCGTCTACAGTAGCAGTTTTTATTTTTAGGTTTCACTCTGTTCTCTCCTATATAGATAGATGAATTTGGAACTCTAAATCCAACATGGTTTGTAGTAGCTCTTTGAAACTTGAAAAAAGAAAGGAGTTCTCCGTTTTGTCTCTATGGTTTGTTTCCTCTTCAATTAGCCCTAGGCACCAATGGTGGAAAAGCACTTTCATTGAGAGGGGTTCCCAAGCTTCTAAGAAATAACGAGTTTCCGAAATACCAGCAAATATTTATTCAACCAAACTTGATGATACTTGGTGGTGATGATCACTGCACAAATCCCACTTGGCTCACCAAATTTTGTTCTTCTAGGTTGAAGCACTCGTCTACAGTAGCAGTTTTTATATTTAGGTTTCACTCTGTCTCTCCTATATGGATAGATGAATTTGGAATTCTAAATCCAACATGGTTTGTAGCAGCTCTTTGAAACTTGACAAAATAAAGTAGTTCTCTGTTTTGTCTCTATGTTTTGTTTCCTCTTCAAGTAGTCCTAGGCACAGACTGTGGAAAAGCACTTTTGTTGAGAGGGGTTGCCAAGCTTCTAACAAATAACGAGTTTCCGAAATACCAGCCAATATTTTTTCACCGAATCTTGATGACAGTTGGTGGTAATGTTCAGTACACAAAACCCACTTGGCTCACCAAATTTTGTTCTTCTAGGTTGAAGCACTCGTCTACAGTAGCAGTTTTTATTTTTAGGTTTCACTCTGTTCTCTCCTATATAGATAGATGAATTTGGAACTCTAAATCCAACATGGTTTGTAGTAGCTCTTTGAAACTTGAAAAAATAAAGGAGTTCTCAGATTTGTCTCTATGGATTGTTTCCTCTTCAAGTAGCACTAGGCACTGACTGTGGAAAAGCACTTTCATAGAGAGGGGTTGCCAAGCTTCTAAGAAATAACGAGTTTCCGAAATACCAGCAAATATTTTTTCACCCAATCTTGATGATACTTGGTGGTGATGATCGGTAAACAAATCCCACTTGGCTCACCAAATTTTGTTCTTCTAGGTTGAAGCGTTTGTTTACAGTAGCAGTTTTTATATTTAGGTTTCACTCTGATCTCTCCTATATAGACAGATGAATTTGGAACTCTAAATCCAATATCGTTTGTAGTAGCTCTTTGAAACTTGACAAAATAAAGGAGTTCTCATTTTTTTCTCTATGATTTGTTTCCGCTTCAAGTAGCTCTAAGCAGAGACTGTGGAAAAGAACTTTCATTGAGAGGGGTTGCCAAGCTACCAAGATATTACGAGTTTCCAAAATACCAGCAAAAATTTTTACACACAATCTTGATGATACTTGATGGTAATGATCGATACACAAATCCCAATTGGCTCACCAAATTTTCTTCTTCTAGGTTGAAGCGTTCGTCTCCAGTAGCAGTTTTTATATTGAGGTTTCACTCTATTCTCTGCTATATAGATAGATGAATTTGGAACTCTAAATCCAACATGGTTTGTAGTAGATCTTTGAAACTTGAGAAAATAAAGGAGTTCTCAGTTTTGTCTCTATGGTTTGTTTCCTCTTCAAGTACCCTAGGCACAGATCGTGGAAAAGCACTTTCATTGAGAGGGTTTGCCAACCTTCCAAGAAATAACGAGTTTCCGAAATACAAGCAAAATTTTTTCACCCAATGTTGTCGATAATCGGTGGTAATGATCAGTACACAAATCCCAATTGGGTCACCAAATTTTGTTCTTCTAGGTAGAAGCGTTCGTCTACTGTAGCAGTTTTTATATTTAGGTTTCCCTCTCTTCTCTCTATATAGATAGATGAATTGGAACTCTAAATCCAACATCGTTTGCAGTAGCTCTTTGAAACTTGACAAAATAAAGGAGTTCTTAGTTTTGTCTCTATGTTTTGTTTCCGCTTCAAGTAGCCCTAAGCAGAGACTGTGGAAAAGCACTTTCATTGAGAGGGGTTGCCAAGCATCCAAGAAATTACGAGTTTCCGAAATACCAGCAAATATTTTTTCACCCAATCTTGATGATACTTGGTGGTAATGATCGGTACACAAATCCCACTTGGCTCACCAAATTTTGTTCTTCTAGGTTGAAGCGTTCGTCTACAGTAGCAGTTTTTATATTTAGGTTTCACTCTGTTCTCTGCTATATAGATAGAAGAATTTGGAACTCTAAATCCAACATAGTTTGTAGTAGCTCTTTGAAACTTGACAAAATAAAGGAGTTCACAGTTTTGTCTCTATGATTTGTTTCCTCTTCAAGTAGCCTTAGGCACAGACGGTGGAAAAGCACTTTCATTGAGAGGGGTTGCCAAGCTTCCAAGAAAATACGAGTTTCCGAAATACCAGCAAATATTTTTTCACCCAATCTTGATGATACTTGGTGGAATGATCGGTACACAAATCCCACTTGGCTCACCAAGTTTTCTTCTTCTATGTTGAAGCGTTCATCTCCAGTAGCAGTTTTTATATTGAGGTTTCACTCTATTCTCTGCTATATAGATAGATGAATTTGGAACTCTAAATCCAACATGGTTTGTAGTAGCTCTTTGAAACTAGACAAAATTAAGGAGTTCTCAGATTTGTCTCTATGGTTTGTTTCCTCTTCAAGTAGCCGTGGCATAGACTGTGGAAAAGCACTTTCATTGAGAGGGGTTGCCAAGCTTCTAAGAAAAAACGAGTTTCCGAAATACCAGCAAATATTTTTTCACCCAATCTTGATGATACTTGGTGGTAATGATCGGTACACAAATCCCACTTGACTCACCAAATTTTGTTCTTCTAGGTTGATGCGTTCGTCTACAGTAGCAGTTTTTGTATTTAGGTTTCAGTCTGTTCTCTCCTATATAGAGGGATGAATTTGGAACTCTAAATGCACCATGGTTTGTAGTAGCTCTTTGAAACTTGACAAAATAAAGGAGTTCTCAGTTTTGTCTCCATGGTTTGTTTCCACTTCAGCTAGCCCTAAGCAGAGACTGTGGAAAAGCTCTTACATTGAGAGGGGTTGCCAAGCATCCAAGAAATTACGTTTTTTCTAAGTCCAGCAAATATTTTTTCACCCAATCTTGATGATACGTGGTGGTAATGACAAGTCCACAAATCCCACTTGGCTCACCAAATTTTCTTCTTCTAGGTTGAAGCGTTCGTTTACAGTAGCAGTTTTTATTTTTAGGTATCACTCTGTTCTCTCCTATATAGATAGATGAATTTGGAACTCTAAATACACATGGTTTTTAGTAGCTCTTTGAAACTTGACAAAATAAAGAAGTTCTCAGTTCTGTCACTATGGTTTGTTTTCACTTCAAGTAGCCCTAGGCACAGACTGTGGAAAAGCACTTTCATTGAGAGGGGTTGCCAAGCTTCTAAGAAAAAACGAGTTTCCGAAATACCAGCAAATATTTTTTCACCCAATCTTGATGATATGTTGTGGTAATGACAAGTCCACAAATCCCACTTGACTCACCAAATTTTGTTCTTCTATGTTGAAGCGTTCGTTTACAGTGGCAGTATTTATATTTAGGTTTCACTCTGTTCTCTCCTATATAGATAGCTGAATTTGGAACTCTAATTCCAACATGGTTTGTAGTAGCTCTTTGAAACTTGCCAAAATAAAGGAGTTCTATGTTTTGACTCTATGGTTTTTTTCATCTTCAAGTAGCCCTAAGCACAGACGGTGGAAAAGCACTTTCATTGAGTGGGGTTGCCAAGCTTCTAAGAAATAACGAGCTTTTGAAATACCAGCAAATATTTTTTCAGCCAATGTTGATGATACTTGGTGGTAATGATCAGTACAAAAATCCCACTTGGCTCACCAAATTTTGTTCTTCTAGGTTGAAGCGTTCTTCTACAGTAGCAGTTTTTATGTATAGGTTTCACTCTGTTCTCTCGTATATATATAGATGAATTTGGAACTCTAAATCCAACATGGTTTGTAGTAGCTCTTTGAAACTTGCCAAAATAAAGGAGTTCTCAGTTTTTTCTCTATGGTTTGTTTCATCTTCAAGTAGCCCTAAGCACAGACGGTGGTAAAGCACTTTCATTGAGAGGGGTTGCCAAGCTTCTAAGAAATAACGAGTTTCCGAAGTACCAGGAAATATTTTTTCACCCAATCTTGATGATACTTGGCGGTAATGATCAGTACACAAATCCCACTTGGCTCACCAAATTTTGTTCTTCAAGGTTGAAGCGTTCGTCTACAGTAGCAGTTTTTGTATTTAGGTTTCAGTCTGTTCTCTCCTATATAGAGGGATGAATTTGGAACTCTAAATGCACCATGGTTTGTAGTAGCTCTTTGAAACTTGACAAAAAAAAGGAGTTCTCAGTTTTGTCTCCATAGTTTGTTTCCACTTCAGCTAGCCCTAAGCAGAGACTGTGGAAAAGCTCTTACATTGAGAGGGGTTGCCAAGCTTCCAAGAAATTACGTTTTTTCTAAGTCCAGCAAATATTTTTTCACCCAATCTTGATGATACGTGGTGGTAATGACAAGTCCACAAATCCCACTTGGATCACCAAATTTTCTTCTTCTAGGTTGAAGCGTTCGTTTACAGTACCAGTTTTTATTTTTAGGTTTCACTCTGTTCTCTCCTATATAGATAGATGAATTAGGAACACTAAATCCAACATGGTTTGTAGTAGCTCTTTGAAACTTGACAAAAGATAGGAGTTCTCAGTTTTGTCTCTACGGTTTGTTTCCTCTTCAAGTAGCCCTGGGCACAGACTGTGGAAAAGCACTTTCATTAAGAGGGGTTGCCAAGCTTCTAAGAAAGAACGAGTTTCCGAAATACCAGCAAATATTTTCTCACCCAATCTTGATGATACTTGGTAGTAATGATCAGTACACAAATCCCACTTGGCTCACTAAATTGTGTTCTTCTAGGTTGAAGCATTCGTCTACAGTAGCAGTTTTTATAATTAGGTTTCTCTATGTTCTCTCCTATATAGTTAGATGAATTTGGAACTCTAAATCCAACATGGTTTGTAGTAGCTCTTTGAAAATTGACAAAATAAAGGAGTTCTCAGTTTGGTCTCTATGCTTTGTTTACTCTTCAAGTAGCCCTAGGCACAGACTCTGGAAAAGTACTTTCATCGAGAGTGGTTGCCAACCTTCTAAGAAATAAGGAGTTTCCGAAATATCAGCAAATATTTTTTCACTAATCTTGATGATACTTGGTGGTCATGATCGGTACTCAAATCCCACTTGACTCACCAAATTTTGTTCTTCTAGGATGAAGCGTTCGTTTACAGTAGCAGTTTATATTTTTAGTTTTCCCTCTGTTCTCTCCTATATAGATAGATGAATTTGGAACTCTATATCCAACATGGTTTGTAGTAGTTCTTTGAAGCTTGACAAAATAAAGGAGTTCTCAGTTTTGTCTCTATGGTTTGTCTCATCTTCAAGTAGCCCTAGGCACAGAGTGTAGAAAAGCACTTTCATTGAGAGGGGTTGCCAAGCTTCTAAGAGATAACAATTTTTGAAATACCAGCAAATATTTTTTCACCCAATTTTGATGATACTTGGTCTTAATGATCAGTACACAAATCCCACTTGGCTCACCAAATTTTGTTCTTCTAGGTTTAGCGTTCGTCTAGAGTAGCAGTTTTTATATTTAGGTTTCAGTCTGTTCTCTCATATATAGATAGATGAATTTAAAACTCGAAATCCAACATGGTTTGTAGTAGCTCTTTGTAACTTGACAAAATAAAGGAGTTTTCAGTTTTGTCTCTATGATTTGTATCCGCTTCATTTAGCCCGAAGCAGAGACTGTGGATAAGCACTTTCATTGAAATGGGTTTCCAAGCTTCCAAGAAATTACGAGTTTCCGAAATACCAGCAAATATTTTTTCACCCAATGTTGATGATACGTGGTGGTAGTGACAAGTACACAAATCCCATTGGCTCACCAAATTTTGTTCTTCTAGGTTGAAGCGTTCGATTACAGTAGCAGTTGTTATTTTTAGGTATCACTCTGTTCTCAACTATATAGATAGATGAATTTCTAACTCTAAATCCAACATGGTTTGTAGTAGCTCTTTGAAAGTTGACAAAATAAAGGAGTTCTCAGTTTTGTCTCTATGGTTTGTTTCCACTTCAAGTAGCCCTAGGCACAGACTGTGGAAAAGCACTTTCATTGATAGGGGTTGCCAAGCTTCTAAGAAATAACGAGTTTCCGAAATACCAGGAAATATTCTTTCACCCAATCTTGATGATACTTGGTGGTAATGATCGGTACACAAATCCCACTTGGCTCACCAAATTTTCTTCTTCTAGGTTGAAGCGTTCATTTACAGTAGCAGTTTTTATTTTTAGGTTTCACTCTGTTCTCTCCTATATAGATAGATGAATTTGGAACTCTAAATCCAACATGGTTTGTAGTACTTTTGAAATTTGACAAAATAAAGGAGTTCTCATTTTTTTCTCTATTGTTTCTTTCCTCTTCAATAGCCCTAGGCACAGACTGGGGAAAAGCACTTTCATTGAGAGGGGTTGCCAAGCTTCTAAGAAATAACGAGTTTCCGAAATACCAACAAATATTTTTTCACCCAATGTTGATGATACTTGGTGGTAATGATCAATACACAAATCCCCCTTGGCTCAACAAATTTTGTTCTTCTACGTTGACGCGTTTGTCTACAGTAGCAGTTTTTATATTTAGGTTTCACTCTGTTCTCTCCTATATTGATAGATGAATTTGGAACTCTAAATCCAACATGGTTTGTAGTAGCTCTTTGAAACTTGACAAAATAAAGGAGTTCTCAGTTTTGTCTCTGTGGTTTGTTTCCTCTTCACGTAGCCCTAGGCACAGACTGTGGAAAAGCAATTTTATTGAGAGGGGTTTCCAAGCTTCCAAGAAATAAAGAGTTTCCGAAGTACCAGCAAATATTTTTTAACCCAATCTTGATGATACTTGGTGGTAGTGATTGGTACACAATTACCACTTGACTCACCAAATTTTGTTCTTCTGGTTGAAGCGTTCGTTTACAGTAGCAGTTTACATTTTTAAGATCCCTCTGTTCTCTCCTATATGAAAAGATGAATTTGGAACTGCAAATCCAACATGGATTGTAGTAGCTCTTTGAAACTTGACAAAATAAAGGAGTTTTCAGTTTTGTCTCTATGGTTTGTTTCCTCTTCAAGTCGCCCTAGGTACAGACTGTGGAAAAGCACTTTCATTGAAAAGGGTTGCCAAGGTTTTAAGAAATAAAGAGTTTCCGAAATACCAGCAAATATTTTTCACCCAATCTTGATGATACTTGGTAGTAATGATCTTTACACTAATCCCACTGGACTCACCAAATTTTGTTCTTCTAGGATGAAGCGTTCGTTTACACTAGCAAATTATATTTTTAGTTTTCCTCTGTTCTCTCCTATATACATAGATGAATTTGGAAGTCTAAATCCAACATGGTTTGTAGTAGCTCTTTGAAAGTTGACAAAATAAAAGAGTTCTCAGTTTTGTCTCTATGATTTGTTTCCGCTTCATGTAGCCCTAAACAGAGACTGTGGAAAAGCACTTTCATTGAAAGGGGTTGCCAATCTTCAAGAAATTACGAGTTTCCGAAATACCAGCAAATATTTTTTCACCCAATCTTGATGATACGTGGTGGTAATGACAAGTACACAAATCCCACTTGGCTCACCAAATTTTGTTCTTCTCGGTTGAAGCATTCGTTTACAGTAGCAGTTTTTATTTTTAGGTTTCACTCTGTTCTCTCCTATATAGGTAGATGAATTTGGAACTCTAAATCCAACATGGTCTGTAATAGCTCTTTGAAACTTGACAAAATAAAGGGGTTTTCAGTTTTGTCTCTAGTTTGTTTCCTCTTCAAGTCGCCCTAGGTACAGACTGTGGAAAAGCACTTTCATTGAAAAGGGTTGCCAAGGTTTTAAGAAATAACGAGTTTCCGAAATCCCAGCAAATATTTTTTTTACCCAATCTTGATGATACTTGGTGATAATGATTAGTACACAAATCCCAGTTGGCTCACCAAATTTTCTTCTTCTAGGTTGAAGCGTTCGTTTACAGTAGCAGTATTTATTTTTAGGTTTCACTCTGTTCTCTCCTATATAGATAGATAAATTTGGAACTCTAAATCCAACATGGTTTGTAGTAGCTTTTTGAAACTTGACAAAATAAAGGAGTTCTCAGTTTTGTCTCTATGGTTTGTTTCCTCTTCAAGTCGCCCTAGGTACAGACTGTGGAAAAGCACTTTCAATGAAAAGGGTTGCCAAGGTTTTAAGAAATAACGAGTTTCCGAAATCCCAGCAAATATTTTTTTTACCCAATCTTGATGATACTTGGTGGTAATGATTAGTACACAAACCCCAGTTGGCTCACCAAATTTTGTTCTTCTAGGTTGACGCGTTCGTCTACAGTAGCAGTTTATATTTTTAGTTTCCCTCTGTTCTCTCCTATATAGATAGATGAATTTGGAACTCTAAATCCAACATGTTTTGTAGTAGCTTTTTGAAACTTGACAAAATAAAGGAGTTCTCAGTTTTGTCTCTATGGTTTGTTTCCTCTTCAAACAGCCTTAGGCACAGACTGTGGAAAACCACTTTCATTGAGAGGGGTTGCCAAGGTTTTAAGAAATAACGAGTTTCCTAAATAGCAGCAAATATTTTTTCACCCAATCTTGATGATACTTGGTGGTAATGATCAGTACACAAATCCCAGTTGGCTTACCAAATTTTGTTCTTCTAGGTTGAAGCGTTCGTTTACAGTAGCAGTTTTTATTTTTAGGTTTCACTCTGTTCTCTCCTATATAGATAGATGAATTAGGAACTCTAAATCCAACATGGTTTGTAGTAGCTCTTTGAAACTTGAAAAAATAAAGGAGTTCTCAGTTTTGTCTCTACGGTTTGTTTCCTCTTCAAGTAGCCCTAGGCACAGACTGTGGAAAAGCAATTTCATTGAGAGGGGTTGCCAAGCTTCTAAGAAATAACGAGTTTCCGAAATACCAGCAAATATTTTTCAACCCTATGTTGATGATACTTGGTAGTAATGATCAGTACACAAATCCCAATTGGCTCACCAAATTTTGTTCTTCTGGGTTGACGCGTTCGTCTACAGTAGCAGTTTTTATATTTAGGATTCACTCTGTTCTCTCCTACATGAATAGATGAATTTGGAACTCTAAATCCAACATGGTGTGTAATAGCACTTTCAAACTTGACAAAGTAAAGGAGTTCTCAGTTTTGTCTCTATGGTTTGTTTCCTCTTCAAGTAGTCCTAGGCACAGACTGTGGAAAAGCACTTTCATTGAGAGGGGTTGACAAGCTTCTAAAAAATAACGAGTTTCCAAAATACCAGCAAATATTTTTTCAACCAATCTTGATGATACTTGGTGGTAATGATTGTTCCACAAATCCCACTTGACTCACCAAATTTTGTTCTTCTAGGTTGAAGCATTCGTCTACAGTAGCAGTTTTTGTATTTAGGTTTCAGTCTGTTCTCTCCTATATAGAGGGATGAATTTGGAACTCTAAATGCACCATGGTTTGTAGTAGCTCTTTGAAACTTGACAAAATAAAGGAGTTCTCAGTTTTGTCTCCATGGTTTGTTTCCACTTCAGCTAGCCCTAAGCAGAGACTGTGGAAAAGCTCTTACATTGAGAGGGGTTGCCAAGCTTCCAAGAAATTACGTTTTTTCTAAGTCCAGCAAAGATTTTTTCACCCAATCTTGATGATACGTGGTGGTAATGACAAGTCCACAAATCCCACTTGGATCTCCAAATTTTCTTCCTCTAGGTTGAAGCGTTCGTTTACAGTAGCAGTTTTTATTTTTAGGTTTCACTCTGTTCTCTCCTATATAGATAGATGAATTAGGAACACTAAATCCAACATGGTTTGTAGTAGCTCTTTGAAACTTGACAAAAGAAAGGAGTTCTCAGTTTTGTCTCTACGGTTTGTTTCCTCTTCAAGTAGCCCTGGGCACAGACTGTGGAAAAGCACTTTCATTAAGAGGGGTTGCCAAGCTTCTAAGAAAGAACGAGTTTCCGAAATACCAGCAAATATTTTTTCACCCAATCTTGATGATACTTGGTAGTAATGATCAGTACACAAATCCCACTTGGCTCACTAAATTGTGTTCTTCTAGGTTGAAGCATTCGTCTACAGTAGCAGTTTTTATAATTAGGTTTCTCTATGTTCTCTCCTATATAGTTAGATGAATTTGGAACTCTAAATCCAACATGGTTTGTAGTAGCTCTTTGAAACTTGACAAAATAAAGGAGTTCTCAGTTTGGTCTCTATGCTTTGTTTACTCTTCAAGTAGCCCTAGGCACAGACTCTGGAAAAGTACTTTCATCGAGAGTGGTTGCCAACCTTCTAAGAAATAAGGAGTTTCCGAAATATCAGCAAATATTTTTTCACTAATCTTGATGATACTTGGTGGTCATGATCGGTACTCAAATCCCACTTGACTCACCAAATTTTGTTCTTCTAGGATGAAGCGTTCGTTTACAGTAGCAGTTTATATTTTTAGTTTTCCCTCTGTTCTCTCCTATATAGATAGATGAATTTGGAACTCTATATCCAACATGGTTTGTAATAGTTCTTTGAAGCTTGACAAAATAAAGGAGTTCTCAGTTTTGTCTCTATGGTTTGTCTCATCTTCAAGTAGCCCTAGGCACACAGTGTAGAAAAGCACTTTCATTGAGAGGGGTTGCCAAGCTTCTAAGAGATAACAATTTTTGAAATACCAGCAAATATTTTTTCACCCAATCTTAATGATACTTGGTCTTAATGATCAGTACACAAATCCCACTTGGCTCACCAAATTTTGTTCTTCTAGGTTTAGCGTTCGTCTACAGTAGCAGTTTTTATATTTAGGTTTCAGTCTGTTCTCTCATATATAGATAGATGAATTTAAAACTCGAAATCCAACATGGTTTGTAGTAGCTCTTTGTAACTTGACAAAATAAAGGAGTTTTCAGTTTTGTCTCTATGATTTGTATCCGCTTCATTTAGCCCGAAGCAGAGACTGTGGAAAAGCACTTTCATTGAAAGGGGTTTCCAAGCTTCCAAGAAATTACGAGTTTCCGAAATACCAGCAAATATTTTTTCACCCAATGTTGATGATACGTGGTGGTAGTGACAAGTACACAAATCCCATTGGCTCACCAAATTTTGTTCTTCTAGGTTGAAGCGTTTGATTACAGTAGCAGTTGTTATTTTTAGGTATCACTCTGTTCTCAACTATATAGATAGATGAATTTCTAACTCTAAATCCAACATGGTTTGTAGTAGCTCTTTGAAAGGTGAAAAAATAAAGGAGTTCTCAGTTTTGTCTCTATGGTTTGTTTCCACTTCAAGTAGCCCTAGGCACAGACTGTGGAAAAGCACTTTCATTGATAGGGGTTGCCAAGCTTCTAAGAAATAACGAGTTTCCGAAATACCAGGAAATATTCTTTCACCCAATCTTGATGATACTTGGTGGTAATGATCGGTACACAAATCCCACTTGGCTCACCAAATTTTCTTCTTCTAGGTTGAAGCGTTCATTTACAGTAGCAGTTTTTATTTGTAGGTTTCACTCTGTTCTCTCCTATATAGATAGATGAATTTGGAACTCTAAATCCAACATGGTTTGTAGTACTTTTGAAATTTGACAAAATAAAGGAGTTCTCATTTTTTTCCTCTATTGTTTCTTTCCTCTTCAATAGCCCTAGGCACAGACTGGGGAAAAGCACTTTCATTGAGAGGGGTTGCCAAGCTTCTAAGAAATAACGAGTTTCCGAAATACCAACAAATATTTTTTCACCCAATGTTGATGATACTTGGTGGTAATGATCAATACACAAATCCCCCTTGGCTCACCAAATTTTGTTCTTCTACGTTGACGCGTTTGTCTACAGTAGCAGTTTTTATATTTAGGTTTCACTCTGTTCTCTCCTATATTGATAGATGAATTTGGAACTCTAAATCCAACATGGTTTGTAGTAGTTCTTTGAAACTTGACAAAATAAAGGAGTTCTCAGTTTTGTCTCTGTGGTTTGTTTCCTCTTCACGTAGCCCTAGGCACAGACTGTGGAAAAGCAATTTCATTGAGAGGGGTTTCCAAGCTTCCAAGAAATAAAGAGTTTCCGAAATACCAGCAAATATTTTTTCACCCAATCTTGATGATACTTGGTGGTAGTGATTGGTACACAATTACCACTTGACTCACCAAATTTTGTTCTTCTGGGTTGAAGCGTTCGTTTACAGTAGCAGTTTACATTTTTAAGATCCCTCTGTTCTCTCCTATATGAAAAGATGAATTTGGAACTGCAAATCCATCATGGATTGTAGTAGCTCTTTGAAACTTGACAAAATAAAGGAGTTTTCAGTTTTGTCTCTATGGTTTGTTTCCTCTTCAAGTCGCCCTAGGTACAGACTGTGGAAAAGCACTTTCATTGAAAAGGGTTGCCAAGGTTTTAAGAAATAACGAGTTTCCGAAATACCAGCAAATATTTTTCACCCAATCTTGATGATACTTGGTAGTAATGATCTTTACACTAACCCCCCGGACTCACCAAATTTTGTTCTTCTAGGATGAAGCGTTCGTTTACACTAGCAAATTATATTTTTAGTTTTCCTCTGTTCTCTCCTATATACATAGATGAATTTGGAAGTGTAAATCCAACATGGTTTGTAGTAGCTGTTTGAAAGTTGACAAAATAAAAGAGTTCTCAGTTTTGTCTCTATGATTTGTTTCCGCTTCATGTAGCCCTAAACAGAGACTGTGGAAAAGCACTTTCATTGAAAGGGGTTGCCAATCTTCAAGAAATTACGAGTTTCCAAAATACCAGCAAATATTTTTTCACCCAATCTTGATGATACGTGGTGGTAATGACAAGTAAACAAATCCCACTTGGCTCACCAAATTTTGTTCTTCTCGGTTGAAGCATTCGTTTACAGTAGCAGTTTTTATTTTTAGGTTTCACTCTGTTCTCTCCTATATAGATAGATGAATTTGGAACTCTAAATCCAACATGGTCTGTAATAGCTCTTTGAAACTTGACAAAATAAAGGGGTTTTCAGTTTTGTCTCTATGGTTTGTTTCCTCTTCAAGTCGCCCTAGGTACAGACTGTGGAAAAGCACTTTCTTTGAAAGGGTTGCCAAGGTTTTAAGAAATAACGAGTTTCCGAAATCCCAGCAAATATTTTTTTTACCCAATCTTGATGATATTTGGTGATAATGATTAGTACACAAATCCCAGTTGGCTCACCAAATTTTCTTCTTCTAGGTTGAAGCGTTCGTTTACAGTAGCAGTATTTATTTTTAGGTTTCACTCTGTTCTCTCCTATATAGATAGATGAATTTGGAACTCTAAATCCAAAATGGTTTGTAGTAGCTTTTTGAAACTTGACAAAATAAAGGAGTTCTCAGTTTTGTCTCTATGGTTTGTTTCCTCTTCAAACAGCCTTAGGCACAAACTGTGGAAAACCACTTTCATTGAGAGGGGTTGCCAAGGTTTTAAGAAATAACGAGTTTCCTAAATAGCAGCAAGTATTTTTTCACCCAATCTTGATGATACTTGGTGGTAATGATTGTTACAAAAATCCCACTTGACTCACCAAATTTTGTTCTTCTAGGTTGAAGCGTTTGTTTACAGTAGCAGTTTATATTTTTAAGTTCCCTCTGTTCTCTCCTATATAGATAGATGTATTTGGAACTCTAAATCCAACATGGTTTGTAGTAGCTCTTTGAAACTTGACAAAATAAAGGATTTCTCAGTTTTGTCTCTATGGTTTGTTTCATCTTCAAGTAGCCCTTAGCAGAGTGTGGAAAAGCACTTTCATTGAGCAGGGTTGCCAAGCTTCTAAGAAATAATTAGTTTCGAAATACCAGCAAATATTTTTTCACCCAATCTTGATGATACTTGGTGGTAATGATTAGTACACAAATCCCTGTTGGCTCACCAAATTTTCTTCTTCTAGGTTGAAGCGTTCGTTTACAGGAGCAGTTTTTATTTTTAGGTTTCACTCTGTTCTCTCCAATATAGATATATGAATTTGGAACTCTAAATCCACCATGGTTTGTAGTAGCTCTTTGTAACTTGACAAAATAAAGGAGTTCTCAGTTTTGTCTCTATGGTTTGTTTCCTCTTCAAGTAGCCCTAGGCACAGACTGTGGAAAAGCAGTTTCATTGAGCAGGGTTGCCAAGCTTCTAAGAAATAACGAGTTTTCGAAATACCAGCAAATATTTTTTCACCCAATCTTGATGATACTTGGTGGTAATGATCACTACACAAACCCCACTTGGCTCACCAAATTTTGTTCTTCTGGGTTGAAGCGTTCGTCTACAGTAGCAGTTTTTATATTTAGGTTTCACTCTGTTCTCTCCTACATAGATAGATCAATTTGGAACTCTAAATCCAACATGGTGTGTAATAGCTCTTTGAAACTTGACAAAGTAAAGGTGTTCTCAGTTTTGTCTCTATTGTTTGTTTCTTCTTCAAGTCGCCATAGGCACAGACTGTGGAAAAGCACTTTCATTGAGAGGGGTTGTGAAGCTTCTAAGAAATAACGAGTTTCCGAAATACCAGCAAATATTTTTCACCCAATCTTGATGGTACTTCATAGTAATGATCGGTACACAAACCCCACTTGACTCACCAAATTTTGTTCTTCTAGGATGAAGCGTTCGTTTACAGTAGCAGATTATATTTTTAGTTGCACTCTGTTTCCTCCTATAAACATAGATGAATTTGCAACTCTAAATCCAACGTGGTTTGTAGTAGCTCTTTGAAAGTTGACAAAATAAAAGAGTTCTCAGTTTTGTCTCTATGATTGGTTTCCGCTTCATGTAGCCCTAAGCCGAGACAGTGGAAAAGCACTTTCATTGAAAGGGGTTGCCAATCTTCCAAGAAATGATGAGTTTCCGAAATACCAGCAAATATTTTTTCACCCAATGTTGATGATACGTGGTGGTAATGACAAGTACACAAATCCCACTTGGCTCACCAAATTTTGTTCTTCTAGGTTGAAGCATTCGTTTACAGTAGCAGTTTTTATTTTTAGGTTTCAGTCTGTTCTCTCCTATATAGATAGATGAATTTGGAACTCTAAATCCAACAGGGTCTGTAATAGCTCTTTGAAACTTGACAAAGTAAAGGAGTTCTCAGTTTTCTCTCTTTGATTTGTTGCCGCTTCATGTAGCCCTAAGCAGAGACTGTGAAAAAGCACTTTCATTGAAAGGGGTTGCCAAGCTTCCAATAAATTACGAGTTTCCGAAATACCAGCAAATATTTTTTCACCCAATGTTGATGATACGTGGTGGTAATGACAAGTACACAAATCCTACGTGGCTCAACAAATTTTGTTCTCTTAGGTTGAAGCGTTCGTTTACAGTAGCAGTTTTTATTTTTAGGTTTCACTCTGTTCTTTCCTATATAGATAGATGAATTTGGAGCTCTAAATCCAACATGGTTTGTAATAGCTCTTTGAAACTTGACAAAAGAAAGGAGTTCTCAGTTTTGTCTCTATGATTTGTTTCTGCTTCATGTAGCCATAAGCAGAGAATGTGGAAAAGCATTTTCATTGAGAGGGGTTGCCAAGCTTCCAAGAAATTACGAGTTTCCGAAATACCAGCAAATATTTTTTCACCCAATGTTGATGATACGTGGTGGTAATGACAAGTACACATATTCCACTTGGCTCACCAAATTTTGTTCTTCTAGATTTCAGTGTTCGTTTAGAGTAGCAGTTTTTATTTTTAGGTTTCACTCTGTTCTCTCATATATAGATACATGAATTTGGAACTCTAAATCCAACATGGTTTGTAGTAGCTCTTTGAAAGTTGACAAAATAAAGGAGTTCTCAGTTTTGTCTCTATTGCTTGTTTCCTCTTCAAGAAGCCCTAGGCACAGACTGTGGAAAAGCATTTTCATTGAGAGGGGTTGCCAATCTTCTAAGAAATAACGAGTTTCCGAAATACCAGCACATATTTTTTCACCAATGTTGATGATACTTGGTGGTAATGATCAGTACACAAATCCCACTTGGCTCACCATATTTTGTTCTTCTGTGTTGAAGCGTTCGTCTACAGTATCAGTTTTTATATTTAGGTTTCACTCTGTTCTCTCCTACGTAGATAGATGATTTGGAACTCTAAATCCAACATGGTGTGTAATAGCTCTTTGAAACTTGACAAAGTAAAGGAGTTCTCAGTTTTGTCTCTATGGTTTGTTTCCTCTTCAAGTCGCCCTATTCACAGACTGTGGAAAAGCACTTTCATTGAGAGGGGTTGCCAAGCTTTTAAGAAATAACGAGTTTCAGAAATACCAGTAAATATTTTATCACCCAATCTTGATGATACTTGGTGGTAATGATCAGTACACAAACCCCACTTGGCTCACCAAATTTTGTTCTTCTAGTTTGAAGCGTTTGTTTACAGTAGCAGTTTTTATATTTAGGTTTCACTCTGATCTCTCCTATATAGACAGATGAATTTGGAACTCTAAATCCAATATCGTTTGTAGTAGCTCTTTGAAACTTGACAAAATAAAGGAGTTCTCAGTTTTGTCTCTATGATTTGTTTCTGCTTCAAGTAGCTCTAAGCAGAGACTGTGGAAAAGAACTTTCATTGAGAGGGGTTGCCAAGCTACCAAGATATTACGAGTTTCCAAAATACCAGCAAAAATTTTTACACACAATCTTGATGATACTTGATGGTAATGATCGGTACACAAATCCCAATTGGCTCACCAAATTTTCTTCTTCTAGGTTGAAGCGTTCGTCTCCAGTAGCAGTTTTTATATTGAGGTTTCACTCTATTCTCTGCTATATAGATAGATGAATTTGGAACTCTAAATCCAACATGGTTTGTAGTAGCTCTTTGAAACTTGAGAAAATAAAGGAGTTCTCAGTTTTGTCTCTATGGTTTGTTTCCTCTTCAAATACCCTAGGCACAGATCGTGGAAAAGCACTTTCATTGAGAGGGTTTGCCAACCTTCCAAGAAATAAGGAGTTTCCGAAATATAAGCAAATATTTTTTCACCCAATGTTGATGATAATCGGTGGTAATGATCAGTACACAAATCCCAATTGGGTCAAGAATTTTGTTCTTCTAGGTAGAAGCGTTCGTCTACTGTAGCAGTTTTTATATTTAGGTTTCCCTCTCTTCTCTCTATATAGATAGATGAATTGGAACTCTAAATCCAACATCGTTTGCAGTAGCTCTTTGAAACTTGACAAAATAAAGGAGTTCTTAGTTTTGTCTCTATGTTTTGTTTCCGCTTCAAGTAGCCCTAAGCAGAGACTGTGGAAAAGCACTTTCATTGAGAGGGGTTGCCAAGCTTCCAAGAAATTACGAGTTTCCGAAATACCAGCAAATATTTTTTCACCCAATCTTGATGATACTTGGTGGTAATGATCGGTACACAAATCCCACTTGCCAACCAAATTTTGTTCTTCTAGGTTGAAGCGTTCGTCTACAGTAGCAGTTTTTATATTTAGGTTTCACTCTGTTCTCTGCTATATAGATAGAAGAATTTGGAACTCTAAATCCAACATAGTTTGTAGTAGCTCTTTGAAACTTGACAAAATAAAGGAGTTCTCAGTTTTGTCTCTATGATTTGTTTCCTCTTCAAGTAGCCTTAGGCACAGACGGTAGAAAAGCACTATCATTGAGAGGGGTTGCCAAGCTTCCAAGAAAATACGAGTTTCCGAAATACAAGCAAATATTTTTTCACCCAATCTTGATGATGCGTGGTGGTAATGACAAGTCCACAATTCCCACTTGGCTCACAAAATTTTGTTCTTCTAGGTTGATGCTTTCGTTTACAGTAGCAGTTTTTATTTTTAGGTTTCACTCTGTTCTTTCCTATATAGATAGATGAATTTGGAACTCTAAATCAAACATGGTTTCTAGTAGCTCTTTGAAACTTGACAAAAAAAAGGAGTTCTCAGTTTTGTCTCTATGGTTTGTTTCCTCTTCAAATAGCCTTAGGCACAGACGGTGGAAAAGCACTTTCATTGAAAGTGGTTGCCAATCTTCCAAGAAATTACGAGTTTCCGAAATACCAGCAAATATTTTTTCACCCAATCTTGATGATACTTGGTGGAATGATCGGTACACAAATCCCACTTGGCTCACCAAGTTTTCTTCTTCTAGGTTGAAGCGTTCATCTCCAGTAGCAGTTTTTATATTGAGGTTTCACTCTATTCTCTGCTATATAGATAGATGAATTTGGAACTCTAAATCCAACATGGTTTGTAGTAGCTCTTTGAAACTAGACAAAATTAAGGAGTTCTCAGATTTGTCTCTATGGTTTGTTTCCTCTTCAAGTAGCCCTAAGCATAGAGTGTGGAAAAGCACTTTCATTGAGAGTGGTTGCCAAGCTTCTAAGAAATAACGAGTTTCTGAAATTCCAGCAAATATATTTTCACCCAATGTTGATGATACTTGGTGATAATGATGAGTACACAAATCCCACTTGTCTCTTCAATTTTTTTTTTTTTCTAAGTTGAAGCATTCGTCTACGAGAACAGTTTTTATATTTAGGTTTCACTCTGTTCTCTGCTATATAGATAGATGAATTTGGAACTCTAAATCCAACATGGTTTGTAGTAACTCTTTGAAACTTGAGAAAATAAAGGAGTTCTCAGTTTTGTCTCTATGGTTTGTTTCCTCTTCCAGTAGCCCTGGGCACAGATGGTGGAAAAGCACTTTCATTGAGATGGGTTGCCAAGCTTCGAAGAAATTACGAGTTTCCAAAACCAGCAAATATTTTTTCACCCACACTTGATGATACTTGGTGGTAATGATCGGTAAACAAATCCCACTTGACTCACCAAATTTTGTTCTTCTAGGTTGATGCGTTCGTTTTCAGTAGCAGTTTTTAATTTTAGGATTCACTCTGTTCTCTCCTATATAGATAGATGAATTTGGAACTCAAAATCCAACATGGTTTGTAGTAGCTCTTTGAAACTTGACAACATAAAGGAGTTCTCAGTTTTGTCTCTATGGTTTGTTTGCTCTTCAAGTAGCCCTGGCAAAGACTGTGGAAAAGAAATTTCATTGAGAGGGGTCGCCAAGCTTCTAAGAAATAACGTGTTTCTGAAATACCAGCAAATATATTTTCACCCAATCTTGATGATACTTGGTGGTAATGATCGGTACACAAATCCCACTTGACTCACGAAATTTTGTTCTATTAGTTTGATGCGTTCGTTTTCACTAGCAGTTTTTAATTTTAGGTTTCACTCTGTTCTCTCCTATATAGATGGATGAATTTGGAATTCTAAATCCAACATGGTTTGTAGTAGCTCTTTGAAACTTCACAAAATAAACAAGTTCTTAGTTTTGTCTCTATGGATGATTTCCTCTTCAAGTAGCCCTAGGCACTGACTGTGGAAAAGCACTTTCAATGAGAGGGGTTGCCAAGCTTCCAAGAAATTACGAGTTTCCGAAATACCAGCAAATATTTTTTCACCCAATCTTGATGATACTTGGTGGTAATGATCGGTACACAAATCCCACTTGACTCACCAAATTTTGTTCTTCTAGGTTGATGCGTTCGTTTACAGTAGCAGTTTTTATTTTTAGGTTTCACTCTGTTCTCTCCTATATAGATAGATGAATTTGGAACTCTAAATCCAACATGATTTGTAGTAGCTCTTTGAAACTTGACAAAATAAAGGAGTTCTCAGTTTTGTCTCTATGGTTTGTTTATCTTCAAGTAGCCCTAGGCACAGAGTGTGCAAAAGCGCTTTCATTGAAAGGGGTTGCCAAGCTTCTAAGAAAAAACTAGTTTCCGAAATACCAGCAAATATTTTTTCAGCCAATGTTGATGATACTTGGTGGTAATGATCAGTACAAAATTCCCACTTGGCTCACCAAATTTTGTTCTTCTAGGTTGAAGCGTTCGTCTACAGTAGCAGTTTTTATGTTTAGGTTTCACTCTGTTTTCTCCTATATAGATAGATGAATTTGGAACTCTAAATCCAACATGGTTTGTAGTAGCTCTTTGAAACTTGCCAAAATAAAGGAGTTCTCAGTTTTGTCTCTATGGTTTGTTTCATCTTGAAGTAGCCCTAAGCACAGACGGTGGTAAAGCACTTTCATTGAGAGGGGTTGCCAAGCTTCTAAAAAATAACGAGTTTCTGAAGTACCAGGAAATATTTTTTCACCCAATCTTGATGATACTTGGTGGTAATGATCAGTACACAAATCCCACTTGGCTCACCAAATTTTGTTCTTCTAGGTTGAAGCGTTCGTCTACAGTAGCAGTTTTTGTATTTAGGTTTCAGTCTGTTCTCTCCTATATAGAGGGATGAATTTGGAAATCTAAATGCACCATGGTTTGTAGTAGCTCTTTGAAACTTGACAAAATAAAGGAGTTCTCAGTTTTGTCTCCATGGTTTGTTTCCACTTCAGCTAGCCCTAAGCAGAGACTGTGGAAAAGCTCTTACATTGAGAGGGGTTGCCAAGCTTCCAAGAAATGATGAGTTTCCGAAATACCAGCAAATATTTTTTCACCCAATCTTGATGATACGTGGTGGTAATGACAAGTCCACAAATCCCACTTGGATCACCAAATTTTCTTCTTCTAGGTTGAAGCGTTCGTTTACAGTAGCAGTTTTTATTTTTAGGTTTCACTCTGTTCTCTCCTATATAGATAGATGAATTAGGAACACTAAATCCAACATGGTTTGTAGTAGCTCTTTGAAACTTGACAAAAGAAAGGAGTTCTCAGTTTTGTCTCTACGGTTTGTTTCCTCTTCAAGTAGCCCTGGGCACAGACTGTGGAAAAGCACTTTCATTAAGAGGGGTTGCCAAGCTTCTAAGAAAGAACGAGTTTCCGAAATACCAGCAAATATTTTTTCACCCAATCTTGATGATACTTGGTAGTAATGATCAGTACACAAATCCTACTTGGCTCACTAAATTGTGTTCTTCTAGGTTGAAGCATTCGTCTACAGTAGCAGTTTTTATAATTAGATTTCTCTATGTTCTCTCCTATATAGTTAGATGAATTTGGAACTCTAAATCCAACATGGTTTGTAGTAGCTCTTTGAAACTTGACAAAATAAAGGAGTTCTCAGTTTGGTCTCTATGGTTTGTTTACTCTTCAAGTAGCCCTAGGCACAGACTCTGGAAAAGTACTTTCATCGAGAGTGGTTGCCAACCTTCTAAGAAATAAGGAGTTTCCGAAATATCAGCAAATATTTTTTCACTAATCTTGATGATACTTGGTGGTCATGATCGGTACTCAAATCCCACTTGACTCACCAAATTTTGTTCTTCTAGCATGAAGCGTTCGTTTACAGTAGCAGTTTATATTTTTAGTTTTCCCTCTGTTCTCTCCTATATAGATAGATGAATTTGGAACTCTATATCCAACATGGTTTGTAGTAGTTCTTTGAAGCTTGACAAAATAAAGGAGTTCTCAGTTTTGTCTCTATGGTTTGTCTCATCTTCAAGTAGCCCTAGGCACAGAGTGTAGAAAAGCAGTTTCATTGAGAGGGGTTGCCAAGCTTCTAAGAGATAACAATTTTTGAAATACCAGCAAATATTTTTTCACCCAATTTTGATGATACTTGGTCTTAATGATCAGTACACAAATCCCACTTGGCTCACCAAATTTTGTTCTTCTAGGTTTAGCGTTCGTCTACAGTAGCAGTTTTTATATTTAGGTTTCAGTCTGTTCTCTCATATATAGATAGATGAATTTAAAACTCGAAATCCAACATGGTTTGTAGTAGCTCTTTGTAACTTGACAAAATAAAGGAGTTTTCAGTTTTGTCTCTATGATTTGTATCCGCTTCATTTAGCCCGAAGCAGAGACTGTGGAAAAGCACTTTCATTGAAAATGGTTTTCAAGCTTCCAAGAAATTACGAGTTTCCGAAATACCAGCAAATATTTTTTCACCCAATCTTGATGATACTTGGTGGTAATGATCACTACACAAACCCCACTTGGCTCACCAAATTTTGTTCTTCTGGGTTGAAGCGTTCGTCTACAGTAGCAGTTTTTATATTTAGGTTTCACTCTGTTCTCTCCTACATAGATAGATCAATTTGGAACTCTAAATCCAACATGGTGTGTAATAGCTCTTTGAAACTTGACAAAGTAAAGGTGTTCTCAGTTTTGTCTCTATTGTTTGTTTCTTCTTCAAGTCGCCATAGGCACAGACTGTGGAAAAGCACTTTCATTGAGAGGGGTTGCGAAGCTTCTAAGAAATAACGAGTTTCCGAAATACCAGCAAATATTTTTCACCCAATCTTGATGGTACTTCATAGTAATGATCGGTACACAAACCCCACTTGACTCACCAAATTTTGTTCTTCTAGGATGAAGCGTTCGTTTACAGTAGCAGATTATATTTTTAGTTGCACTCTGTTTCCTCCTATAAACATAGATGAATTTGCAACTCTAAATCCAACGTGGTTTGTAGTAGCTCTTTGAAAGTTGACAAAATAAAAGAGTTCTCAGTTTTGTCTCTATGATTGGTTTCCGCTTCATGTAGCCCTAAGCCGAGACAGTGGAAAAGCACTTTCATTGAAAGGGGTTGCCAATCTTCCAAGAAATGATGAGTTTCCGAAATACCAGCAAATATTTTTTCACCCAATGTTGATGATACGTGGTGGTAATGACAAGTACACAAATCCCACTTGGCTCACCAAATTTTGTTTTTCTAGGTTGAAGCATTCGTTTACAGTAGCAGTTTTTATTTTTAGGTTTCAGTCTGTTCTCTCCTATATAGATAGATGAATTTGGAACTCTAAATCCAACAGGGTCTGTAATAGCTCTTAGAAACTTGACAAAGTAAAGGAGTTCTCAGTTTTCTCTCTTTGATTTGTTGCCGCTTCATGTAGCCCTAAGCAGAGACTGTGAAAAAGCACTTTCATTGAAAGGGGTTGCCAAGCTTCCAATAAATTACGAGTTTCCGAAATACCAGCAAATATTTTTTCACCCAATGTTGATGATACGTGGTGGTAATGACAAGTACACAAATCCTACGTGGCTCAACAAATTTTGTTCTCTTAGGTTGAAGCGTTCGTTTACAGTAGCAGTTTTATATTTAGGTTTCACTCTGTTCTTTCCTATATAGATAGATGAATTTGGAACTCTAAATCCAACATGGTTTGTAATAGCTCTTTGAAACTTGACAAAAGAAAGGAGTTCTCAGTTTTGTCTCTATGATTTGTTTCCGCTTCATGTAGCCCTAAGCAGAGACTGTGGAAAAGCATTTTCATTGAAAGGGGTTGCCAAGCTTCCAAGAAATTACGAGTTTCCGAAATACCAGCAAATATTTTTTCACCCAATGTTGATGATACGTGGTGGTAATGACAAGTACACATATTCCACTTGGCTCACCAAATTTTGTTCTTCTAGATTTCAGTGTTCGTTTAGAGTAGCAGATTTATTTTTAGGTTTCACTCTGTTCTCTCCTATATAGATACATGAATTTGGAACTCTAAATCCAACATGGTTTGTAGTAGCTCTTTGAAAGTTGACAAAATAAAGGAGTTCTCAGTTTTGTCTTATTGCTTGTTTCCTCTTCAAGAAGCCCTAGGCACAGACTGTGGAAAAGCACTTTCATTGAGAGGGGTTGCCAATCTTCTAAGAAATAACGAGTTTCCGAAATACCAGCACATATTTTTTCACCAATGTTGATGATACTTGGTGGTAATGATCAGTACACAAATCCCACTTGGCTCACCATATTTTGTTCTTCTGTGTTGAAGCGTTCGTCTACAGTATCAGTTTTTATATTTAGGTTTCACTCTGTTCTCTCCTACGTAGATAGATGATTTGGAACTCTAAATCCAACATGGTGTGTAATAGCTCTTTGAAACTTGACAAAGTAAAGGAGTTCTCAGTTTTGTCTCTATGGTTTGTTTCCTCTTCAAGTCGCCCTAGGCACAGACTGTGGAAAAGCACTTTCATTGAGAGGGGTTGCCAAGCTTTTAAGAAATAACGAGTTTCCGAAATACCAGTAAATATTTTATCACCCAATCATGATGATACTTGGTGGTAATGATCAGTACACAAACCCCACTTGGCTCACCAAATTTTGTTCTTCTGGGTTTAAGCGTTCGTCTACAGTATCAGTTTTTATATTTAGGTTTCACTCTGTTCTCTCCTACGTAGATAGATGATTTGGAACTCTAAATCCAACATGGTGTGTAATAGCTCTTTGAAACTTGACAAAATAAAGGAGTTCTCAGTTTTGACTCTTTGATTTGTTGCCACTTCATGTAGCCCTATGCAGAGACTGTGAAAAAGAAATTTCATTGAAAGGGGTTGCCAAGCTTCCAATAAATTACGAGTTTCCGAAATACCAGCAAATATTTTTTCACCCAATGTTGATGATACGTGGTGGTAATGACAAGTACACAAATCCCACTTGGCTCATCAAATTTTGTTCTCCTAGGTTGAAGCGTTTGTTTACAGTAGCAGTTTTTATTTTTAGGTTTCACTCTGTTCTCTCATATAGATAGATGGATTTGGAACTCTAAATCCAACATGGTTTGTAGTAGCTCTTTGAAACTTGACAAAAGAAAGGAGTTCTCAGTTTTGTCTCTATGATTTGTTTCCGCTTCATGTAGCCCTAAGCAGAGACTGTGGAAAAGCATTTTTATTGAAAGGGGTTGCCAAGCTTCCAAGAATTTACGAGTTTCCGAAATACCAGCAAATATTTTTTCACCCAATGTTGATGATACGTGGTGGTAAAGACAAGCACAAAAATTCCACTTGGCTCACCAAATTTTGTTCGTCTAGGTTGCAGCGTTCGTTTACAGTAGCAGTTTTTATTTTTAGGTTTCACTCTGTTCTCTCATATATAGATACAAGGATTTGGAACTCTAAATCCAACATGGTTTGTAGTAGCTCTTTGAAAGTTGACAAAATAAAGGAGTTCTCAATTTTGTCTCTATGGTTTGTTTCCTCTTCAAGAAGCCCAGGGGACAGACTGTGGAAAAGCACTTTCATTGAGAGAGGTTGCCAAGCTTCTAAGAAATAAAGATTTTCCGAAATACCAAAAAATATTTTTTCACCAATGTTGATGATACTTGGTGGTAATGATCAGTACACAAATCCCACTTGGCTCACCAAATTTTGTTCTTCTAAGTTGAAGCGTTCGTATACAGTAGCAGTTTTTATTTTTAGGTTTCACTCTGTTCTCTCCTATATAGATAGAAAAATTTGGAACTATAAATCCAACATGGTTTGTAGTAGCTCTTTGAAATTTGACAAAATAAAGGAGTTCTCAGTTTTGTCTGTATGGTTTGTATCCTCTTCAAGTAGCCCTAGACACAGACTGTGGAAAAGCACTTTCATTTTAGGGGTTTCCAAGCTTCTAAGAAATAAGGAGTTTCCAAAATACCAGCGAATATTTTTTCACCCAATCTTGATGATACTTGGTACTAATGATCGGTACACAAATCCCACTTGACTCACCAAATTTTGTTCTTCTGGGTTGACGCGTTCGTTTACAGTAGCAGTTTATTTTTTTAGTTTCCCTCTGTTCTCTCCTATATAGATAGATGAATTTGGAACTCTAAATCCATCATGGTTTGTAGTAGCTCTTTGAAACTTGACAAAATAAAGGAGTTCTCAGTTTTGTCTCTTTGATTTGTTGCGCTTCATGTAGCCCTAAGCAGAGACTGTGAAAAAGCACTTTCATTGAAAGGGGTTGCCAAGCTTCCAAGAAATTACGAGTTTCCGAAATACCAGCAAATATTTTTTCACCCAATGTTGATGATACGTGGTGGTAATGACAAGTACACAAATCCCACTTATCTCACCAAGTTTTGTTCTTCTAGATTGCAGCGTTCGTTTACAGTAGCAGTGTTTATTCTTAGGTTTCACTCTGTTCTCTCCTATATAGATACATGAAATTGGAACTCTAAATCCAACATGGTTTGGAGTAGCTCTTTGAAACTTGACAAAAGAAAGGAGTTCTCCGTTTTGTCTCTATGGTTTGTTTCCTCTTCAAGTAGTCCTAGGCACAGACTGTGGAAAAGCACTTTCATTGAGAGTGGTTGCCAAGCTTCTAAGAAATAACGAGTTTCCGAAATACCAGCAAATATTTTTTCACCCAATCTTGATGATGCTTGCTGGTAATGATTGGTACACAAAACCCACTTGACTCACCAAATTTTGTTCTTCTAGGTTGAAACGTTCGTTTACTGTAGCAGTTTATATTTTTAAGTTCCCTCTGTTCTCTCCTATATAGATAGATGAATTTGGAACTCTAAATCCAACATGGTTTGTAGTAGCTCTTTGAAACTTGACAAAATAAAGGAGTTTCAGATTTGTCTCTATTATTTGTTTCCGCATCATGTAGCCCTAAGCAGAGACTGTGGAAAAGCACTTTCATTGAAAGGGGTTGCCAGGTTTCCAAGAAATTACGAGTTTCCGAAATACCAGCAAATATTTTTTCAGCCAGCGTTGATGATACGTGGTGTTAATGACAAGTACACAAATCCCACTTGGCTCACAAATTTTGTTCTTCTAGGTTGAAGCGTTCGTTTACAGTAGCAGTTTTTATTTTTAGGTTTCACTCTGTTCTCTCTTATATAGATAGATGAATTTGGACTCTAATTCCAACATGGTTTGTAGTAGCTCTTTGAAAGTTGACAAAATAAAGGAGTTCTCAGTTTTGTCTCTATGGTTTGTTTCCTCTTCAAGTAGCCCTAGGCACAGACTGTGGAAAAGCACTTTCATTGAGAGGGGTTGGCAAGCTTCTAAGAAATAACGAGTTTCTGAAATACCAGCAAAAATTTTTTCAGCCAATGTTGATGATACTTGGTGGTAAGGATCAGTACACAAACCCTACTTGGCTCAAAAAATTTTGTTCTTCTGGGTTGAAGCGTTCGTCTAGAGTAGCAGTATTTATATTTAGGTTTCACTCTGTTCTCTCCTACATAGATAGATGATTTGGAACTCTAAATCCAACATGGTGTGTAATTGCTCTTTGAAACTTGACAAAGTAAAGGAGTTCTCAGTTTTGTCTCTATTGTTTGTTTCCTCTTCAAATCGCCCTAGGCACAGACTGTGGAAAAGCACTTTCATTGAGAGTGGTTGCCAAGCTTCTAAGAAATTACGAGTTTCTGAAATAGCAGCAAATATTTTTTCACCCAATGTTGATGATACGTGGTGGTAATGACAAGTACACAAATCCCACTTGGCTCACCAAATTTTGTTCTCCTAGGTTGAAGCGTTTGTTTACAGTAGCAGTTTTTAATTTTAGGTTTCACTCTCGTCTCTCCTATATAGATAGATGAATTTGGAACTCTAAATCCAACATGGTTTGTAGTAGCTCTTTGAAACGTGACAAAAGAAAGGAGTTCTCAGTTTTGTCTCTATGATTTTTTTCCGCTTCATGTAGCCCTAAGCAGAGACTGTGGAAAAGCATTTTCATTGAAAGGGGTTGCCAAGCTTCCAAGAAATTACGAGTTTCCGAAATACCAGCAAATATTTTTTCACCCAATGTTGATGATACGTGGTGGTAATGACAAGTACACATATTCCACTTGGCTCACCAAATTTTGTTCTTCTAGATTTCAGTGTTCGTTTAGAGTAGCAGTTTTTATTTTTAGGTTTCACTCTGTTCTCTCCTATATAGATACATGAATTTGGAACTCTAAATCCAACATGGTTTGTAGTAGCTCTTTGAAAGTTGACAAAATAAAGGAGTTCTCAGTTTTGTCTCTATTGCTTGTTTCCTCTTCAAGAAGCCCTAGGCACAGACTGTGGAAAAGCACTTTCATTGAGAGGGGTTGCCAATCTTCTAAGAAATAACGAGTTTCCGAAATACCAGCACATATTTTTTCACCAATGTTGATGATACTTGGTGGTAATGATCAGTACACAAATCCCACTTGGCTCACCATATTTTGTTCTTCTGTGTTGAAGCGTTCGTCTACAGTATCAGTTTTTATATTTAGGTTTCACTCTGTTCTCTCCTACGTAGATAGATGATTTGGAACTCTAAATCCAACATGGTGTGTAATAGCTCTTTGAAACTTGACAAAGTAAAGGAGTTCTCAGTTTTGTCTCTATGGTTTGTTTCCTCTTCAAGTCGCCCTAGGCACAGACTGTGGAAAAGCACTTTCATTGAGAGGGGTTGCCAAGCTTTTAAGAAATAACGAGTTTCCGAAATACCAGTAAATATTTTATCACCCAATCATGATGATACTTGGTGGTAATGATCAGTACACAAACCCCACTTGGCTCACCAAATTTTGTTCTTCTGGGTTTAAGCGTTCGTCTACAGTATCAGTTTTTATATTTAGGTTTCACTCTGTTCTCTCCTACGTAGATAGATGATTTGGAACTCTAAATCCAACATGGTGTGTAATAGCTCTTTGAAACTTGACAAAATAAAGGAGTTCTCAGTTTTGACTCTTTGATTTGTTGCCACTTCATGTAGCCCTATGCAGAGACTGTGAAAAAGAAATTTCATTGAAAGGGGTTGCCAAGCTTCCAATAAATTACGAGTTTCCGAAATACCAGCAAATATTTTTTCACCCAATGTTGATGATACGTGGTGGTAATGACAAGTACACAAATCCCACTTGGCTCATCAAATTTTGTTCTCCTAGGTTGAAGCGTTTGTTTACAGTAGCAGTTTTTATTTTTAGGTTTCACTCTGTTCTCTCATATAGATAGATGGATTTGGAACTCTAAATCCAACATGGTTTGTAGTAGCTCTTTGAAACTTGACAAAAGAAAGGAGTTCTCAGTTTTGTCTCTATGATTTGTTTCCGCTTCATGTAGCCCTAAGCAGAGACTGTGGAAAAGCATTTTTATTGAAAGGGGTTGCCAAGCTTCCAAGAATTTACGAGTTTCCGAAATACCAGCAAATATTTTTTCACCCAATGTTGATGATACGTGGTGGTAAAGACAAGCACAAAAATTCCACTTGGCTCACCAAATTTTGTTCGTCTAGGTTGCAGCGTTCGTTTACAGTAGCAGTTTTTATTTTTAGGTTT
>NW_027515329.1:0-83326 GCF_048772815.1 Callospermophilus lateralis
CAAGTTTGATTGGTGTACTGCTCATTACTTGAAAGTATCATTAAGGTCGGAAAAAAATATGTGTTGAGATTTCAGGAGACTCTAGTTTTTTGGCAGCCTAACAACGCCTTTCATTGAAAGTGTTATTCGCCAGTCTGTGCTGAAGGCTACATCAAGAGGAAACAAACATTAGGGATAGAATGTAGAACTACTTTATTGTGTCAAGTTTCAAGAAGCTAGCCCAAACCGTGTTTGATTTAGAGTTTGAACTACATTTGTCAATATAGAAGAAAACAGTGAAACCTAAAAATTCAAACTGTTACTGCAAACGAATGCTTCAACGTAGGCGAATGAAACTTGAGCATCCAAGTGGGATTGGTGTACTGATCATTACTCGAAAGTATCATGAAGATTGGATGCAAAAATATATGTTGAGATTTCAGAAGACTCTAGTTTTTGGAAGTTTGGCAAACCCCTTTCAATAAAAGTGTTATTCGCCAGTAACTGCATTAGGCTACATCAAGAGGAAACAAACCTTAGAGATAGAACGTAGAACTACAGTATTTTGTCAAGTTTCAAGAAGCTAGCACAAACCGTGTTTGATTTAGAGTTCGAACTGCATCTGTCAATATAGGACCAAACAAAGTGAAACCTAAAAATTCAAACTGTTCCTGCAAACGAATGCTTCAACCTAGGAGAACGAAACTTGGGCATCCAAGTTTGATTGGTGCACTGCTCATTACTTGAAAGTATCATGAAGGTCGGAAGAAAAAATATATGATGAGATTTCAGGAGACTGTAGTTTTTTGGCAGCCTAACGACGCCTTTCATTGAATGTGTTATTCGCCAGTCTCTGCTTAAGGGTACATCAAGAGGAAACAAACCTTAGGGATAGAACGTAGAACTACTTTATTGTGTCATGTTTCAAGTAGCTAGCACAAACCGTGTTTGATTTAAAGTTCTAACTGCATCTGTCAATATAGGAGAAAACAGAGTGAAACCTAAAAATTCAAACTCTTCCTGCAAACGAATTCTTCAACCTAGAAGAACAAAACTTGGGCATCCAAGTGGGAATAGTGTACTGATCATTACTTGAATGTATCATGAAGATTGGATGAAAAAATATATGTTGAGATTTCAGGAGACTCTAGTTTTTTGAAAGTTTGGCAACCCCTTTCAATATAAGTGTTATTCGCCAGTCCCTGCATTAGGCTACATCAAGAGGAAAGAAACCTTAGAGATAGAACGTAGAACTACTTTATTGTGTCAAGTTTCAAGAAGCTAGCACAAACCGTGTTTGATTTAGAGTTCTAGCTGCATCTGTCAATATAGGAGAAAACAGAGTGAAACCTAGAAATTCAAACTGTTACTGCAAACGAATGCATCAACCTAGGAGAACGAAACTTGGGCATCCAAGTTTGATTGGTGTACTGCTCATTACTTGAAAGTATCATTAAGGTCGGAAAAAAATATGTGTTGAGATTTCAGGAGACTCTAGATTTTTGGCAGCCTAACAACGCCTTTCATTGAAAGTGTTATTCGCCAGTCTGTGCTGAAGGCTACATCAAGACTAAACAAACCTTAGGGATAGAATGTAGAACTACTTTATTGTGTCAAGTTTCAAGAAGCTAGCCCAAACCGTGTATGATTTAGAGTTTGAATACATTTGTCAATATAGGAGAAAGCAGAATGAAACCTAAAAATTCACACTGTTACTGCAAACGAATGCTTCAACGTAGGAGAAGGAAACTTGAGCATCCAAGTGGGATTGGTGTACTGATCATTACTCGAAAGTATCATGAAGATTGGATAAAAAAATATATGTTGAGATTTCAGAAGACTCTAGTTTTGGGAAGTTTGGCAACCCCTTTCAATAAAAGTGTTATTCGCCAGTCCCTGCATTAGGCTACATCAAGAAGAAACAAACCTTAGAGATAGAACGTAGAACTACAGTATTTTGTCAAGTTTCAAGAAGCTAGCACAAACCGTGTTTGATTTAGAGTTCGAACTGCATCTCTCAATATAGGACAAAACAGAGTGAAACCTAAAAATTCAAACTGTTACTGCAAACGAATGCTTCAACGTAGGAGAAGGAAACTTGAGCATCCAAGTGGGATTGGTGTACTGATCATTACTCGAAAGTATCATGAAGATTGGATAAAAAAATATATGTTGAGATTTCAGAAGACTCTAGTTTTGGGAAGTTTGGCAACCCCTTTCAATAAAAGTGTTATTCGCCAGTCCCTGCATTAGGCTACATCAAGAGGAAACAAACCTTAGAGATAGAACGTAGAACTACAGTATTTTGTCAAGTTTCAAGAAGCTAGCACAAACCGTGTTTGATTTAGAGTTCGAACTGCATCTGTCAATATAGGACAAAACAGAGTGAAACCTAAAAATTCAAACTGTTCCTGCAAACGAATGCTTCAACCTAGGAGAACGAAACTTGGGCATCCAAGTTTGATTGGTGCACTGCTCATTACTTGAAAGTATCATGAAGGTCGGAAGAAAAAATATATGATGAGATTTCAGGAGACTGTAGTTTTTTGGCAGCCTAACAACGCCTTTCATTGAAAGTGTTATTCGCCAGTCTGTGCTGAAGGCTACATCAAGAGGAAACAAACCTTAGGGATAGAATGTAGAACTACTTTATTGTGTCAAGTTTCAAGAAGCTAGCCCAAACCGTGTATGATTTAGAGTTTGAACTACATTTGTCAATATAGGAGAAAGCAGAATGAAACCTAAAAATTCAAACTGTTACTGCAAACGAATGCTTCAACGTAGGAGAAGGAAACTTGAGCATCCAAGTGGGATTGGTGTACTGATCATTACTCGAAAGTATCATGAAGATTGGATAAAAAAATATATGTTGAGATTTCAGAAGACTCTAGTTTTGGGAAGTTTGGCAACCCCTTTCAATAAAAGTGTTATTCGCCAGTCCCTGCATTAGGCTACATCAAGAGGAAACAAACCTTAGAGATAGAACGTAGAACTACTTTATTGTGTCAAGTTTCAAGAAGCTAGCACAAACCGTGTTTGATTTAGAGTTCTAGCTGCATCTGTCAATATAGGAGAAAACAGAGTGAAACCTAGAAATTCAAACTCTAACTGCAAACGAATGCATCAACCTAGGAGAACGAAACTTGGGCATCCAAGTTTGATTGGTGTACTGCTCATTACTTGAAAGTATCATTAAGGTCGGAAAAAAATATGTGTTGAGATTTCAGGAGACTCTAGTTTTTTGGCAGCCTAACAACGCCTTTCATTGAAAGTGTTATTCGCCAGTCTGGTGCTGAAGGCTACATCAAGAGGAAACAAACCTTAGGGATAGAATGTAGAACTACTTTATTGTGTGAAGTTTCAAGAAGCTAGCCCAAACCGTGTTTGATTTAGAGTTTGAACTACATTTGTCAATATAGAAGAAAACAGTGAAACCTAAAAATTCAAACTGTTACTGCAAACGAATGCTTCAACGTAGGCGAATGAAACTTGAGCATCCAAGTGGGATTGGTGTACTGATCATTACTCGAAAGTATCATGAAGATTGGATGCAAAAATATATGTTGAGATTTCAGAAGACTCTAGTTTTTGGAAGTTTGGCAACCCCTTTCAATAAAAGTGTTATTCGCCAGTAACTGCATTAGGCTACATCAAGAGGAAACAAACCTTAGAGATAGAACGTAGAACTACAGTATTTTGTCAAGTTTCAAGAAGCTAGCACAAACCGTGTTTGATTTAGAGTTCAAACTGCATCTGTCAATATAGGACCAAACAAAGTGAAACCTAAAAATTCAAACTGTTCCTGCAAACGAATGCTTCAACCTAGGAGAACGAAACTTGGGCATCCAAGTTTGATTGGTGCACTGCTCATTACTTGAAAGTATCATGAAGGTCGGAAGAAAAAATATATGATGAGATTTCAGGAGACTGTAGTTTTTTTGGCAGCCTAACGACGCCTTTCATTGAATGTGTTATTCGCCAGTCTCTGCTTAAGGGTACATCAAGAGGAAACAAACCTTAGGGATAGAACGTAGAACTACTTTATTGTGTCATGTTTCAAGTAGCTAGCACAAACCGTGTTTGATTTAAAGTTCTAACTGCATCTGTCAATATAGGAGAAAACAGAGTGAAACCTAAAAATTCAAACTCTTCCTGCAAACGAATGCTTCAACCTAGAAGAACAAAACTTGGGCATCCAAGTGGGAATGGTGTACTGATCATTACTTGAATGTATCATGAAGATTGGATGAAAAAATATATGTTGAGATTTCAGGAGACTCTAGTTTTTTGAAAGTTTGGCAACCCCTTTCGATATAAGTGTTATTCGCCAGTCCCTGCATTAGGCTACATCAAGAGGAAAGAAACCTTAGAGATAGAACGTAGAACTACTTTATTGTGTAAAGTTTCAAGAAGCTAGCACAAACCGTGTTTGATTTAGAGTTCTAGCTGCATCTGTCAATATAGGAGAAAACAGAGTGAAACCTAGAAATTCAAACTGTTACTGCAAACGAATGCATCAACCTAGGAGAACGAAACTTGGGCATCCAAGTTTGATTGGTGTACTGCTCATTACTTGAAAGTATCATTAAGGTCGGAAAAAAATATGTGTTGAGATTTCAGGAGACTCTAGATTTTTGGCAGCCTAACAACGCCTTTCATTGAAAGTGTTATTCTCCAGTCTGTGCTGAAGGCTACATCAAGACTAAACAAACCTTAGGGATAGAATGTAGAACTACTTTATTGTGTCAAGTTTCAAGAAGCTAGCCCAAACCGTGTATGATTTAGAGTTTGAATACATTTGTCAATATAGGAGAAAGCAGAATGAAACCTAAAAATTCAAACTGTTACTGCAAACGAATGCTTCAACGTAGGAGAAGGAAACTTGAGCATCCAAGTGGGATTGGTGTACTGATCATTACTCGAAAGTATCATGAAGATTGGATGCAAAAATATATGTTGAGATTTCAGAAGACTCTAGTTTTGGGAAGTTTGGCAACCCCTTTCAATAAAAGTGTTATTCGCCAGTCCCTGCATTAGGCTACATCAAGAGGAAACAAACCTTAGAGATAGAACGTAGAACTACAGTATTTTGTCAAGTTTCAAGAAGCTAGCACAAACCGTGTTTGATTTAGAGTTCGAACTGCATCTGTCAATATAGGACAAAACAGAGTGTAACCTAAAAATTCAAACTGTTCCTGAAAACGAATGCTTCAACCTAGGAGAACGAAACTTGGGCATCCAAGTTTGATTGGTGCACTGCTCATTACTTGAAAGTATCATGAAGGTCGGAAGAAAAAAATATATGATGAGATCAGGAGACTGTAGTTTTTTGGCAGCCTAACAACGCCTTTCATTGAATGTGTTATTCGCCAGTCTCTGCTTAAGGCTACATCAAGAGGAAACAAACCTTAGGGATAGAACGTAGAACTACTTTATTGTGTCATGTTTCAAGTAGCTAGCACAAACCGTGTTTGATTTAAAGTTCTAACTGCATCTGTCAATATAGGAGAAAACAGAGTGAAACCTAAAAATTCAAACTGTTCCTGCAAACGAATGCTTCAACCTAGAAGAACAAAACTTGGGCATCCAAGTGGGAATGGTGTACTGATCATTACTTGAATGTATCATGAAGATTGGATGAAAAAATATATGTTGAGATTTCAGGAGACTCTAGTTTTTTGAACGTTTGGCAACCCCTTTCAATATAAGTGTTATTCGCCAGTCCCTGCATTAGGCTACATCAAGAGGAAACAAACCTTAGAGATAGAACGTAGAACTACTTTATTGTGTCAAGTTTCAAGAAGCTAGCACAAACCGTGTTTGATTTAGAGTTCTAGCTGCATCTGTCAATATAGGAGAAAACAGAGTGAAACCTAGAAATTCAAACTGTAACTGCAAACGAATGCATCAACCTAGGAGAACGAAACTTGGGCATCCAAGTTTGATTGGTGTACTGCTCATTACTTGAAAGTATCATTAAGGTCGGAAAAAAAATATGTGTTGAGATTTCAGGAGACTCTAGTTTTTGGCAGCCTAACAACGCCTTTCATTGAAAGTGTTATTCGCCAGTCTGTGCTGAAGGCTACATCAAGAGGAAACAAACCTTAGGGATAGAATGTAGATCTACTTTATTGTGTCAAGTTTCAAGAAGCTAGCCCAAACCGTGTATGATTTAGAGTTTGAACTACATTTGTCAATATAGGAGAAAACAGAATGAAACCTAAAAATTCAAACTGTTACTGCAAACGAATGCTTCAACGTAGGAGAAGGAAACTTGAGCATCCAAGTGGGATTGGTGTACTGATCATTACTCGAAAGTATCATGAAGATTGGATAAAAAAATATATGTTGAGATTTCAGAAGACTCTAGTTTTGGGAAGTTTGGCAACCCCTTTCAATAAAAGTGTTATTCGCCAGTCCCTGCATTAGGCTACATCAAGAGGAAACAAACCTTAGAGATAGAACGTAGAACTACTTTATTGTGTCAAGTTTCAAGAAGCTAGCACAAACCGTGTTTGATTTAGAGTTCTAGCTGCATCTGTCAATATAGGAGAAAACAGAGTGAAACCTAGAAATTCAAACTGTTACTGCAAACGAATGCATCAACCTAGGAGAACGAAACTTGGGCATCCAAGTTTGATTGGTGTACTGCTCATTACTTGAAAGTATCATTAAGGTCGGAAAAAAATATGTGTTGAGATTTCAGGAGACTCTAGATTTTTGGCAGCCTAACAACGCCTTTCATTGAAAGTGTTATTCGCCAGTCTGTGCTGAAGGCTACATCAAGACTAAACAAACCTTAGGGATAGAATGTAGAACTACTTTATTGTGTCAAGTTTCAAGAAGCTAGCCCAAACCGTGTATGATTTAGAGTTTGAATACATTTGTCAATATAGGAGAAAGCAGAATGAAACCTAAAAATTCACACTGTTACTGCAAACGAATGCTTCAACGTAGGAGAAGGAAACTTGAGCATCCAAGTGGGATTGGTGTACTGATCATTACTCGAAAGTATCATGAAGATTGGATAAAAAATATATGTTGAGATTTCAGAAGACTCTAGTTTTGGGAAGTTTGGCAACCCCTTTCAATAAAAGTGTTATTCGCCAGTCCCTGCATTAGGCTACATCAAGAAGAAACAAACCTTAGAGATAGAACGTAGAACTACAGTATTTTGTCAAGTTTCAAGAAGCTAGCACAAACCGTGTTTGATTTAGAGTTCGAACTGCATCTCTCAATATAGGACAAAACAGAGTGGAAACCTAAAAATTCAAACTGTTACTGCAAACGAATGCTTCAACGTAGGAGAAGGAAACTTGAGCATCCAAGTGGGATTGGTGTACTGATCATTACTCGAAAGTATCATGAAGATTGGATAAAAAAATATATGTTGAGATTTCAGAAGACTCTAGTTTTGGGAAGTTTGGCAACCCCTTTCAATAAAAGTGTTATTCGCCAGTCCCTGCATTAGGCTACATCAAGAGGAAACAAACCTTAGAGATAGAACGTAGAACTACAGTATTTTGTCAAGTTTCAAGAAGCTAGCACAAACCGTGGTTTGATTTAGAGTTCGAACTGCATCTGTCAATATAGGACAAAACAGAGTGAAACCTAAAAATTCAAACTGTTCCTGCAAACGAATGCTTCAACCTAGGAGAACGAAACTTGGGCATCCAAGTTTGATTGGTGCACTGCTCATTACTTGAAAGTATCATGAAGGTCGGAAGAAAAAATATATGATGAGATTTCAGGAGACTGTAGTTTTTTGGCAGCCTAACAACGCCTTTCATTGAAAGTGTTATTCGCCAGTCTGTGCTGAAGGCTACATCAAGAGGAAACAAACCTTAGGGATAGAATGTAGAACTACTTTATTGTGTCAAGTTTCAAGAAGCTAGCCCAAACCGTGTATGATTTAGAGTTTGAACTACATTTGTCAATATAGGAGAAAGCAGAATGAAACCTAAAAATTCAAACTGTTACTGCAAACGAATGCTTCAACGTAGGAGAAGGAAACTTGAGCATCCAAGTGGGATTGGTGTACTGATCATTACTCGAAAGTATCATGAGATTGGATAAAAAAATATATGTTGAGATTTCAGAAGACTCTAGTTTTTGGAAGTTTGGCAACCCCTTTCAATAAAAGTGTTATTCGCCAGTCCCTGCATTAGGCTACATCAAGAGGAAACAAACCTTAGAGATAGAACGTAGAACTACTTTATTGTGTCAAGTTTCAAGAAGCTAGCACAAACCGTGTTTGATTTAGAGTTCTAGCTGCATCTGTCAATATAGGAGAAAACAGAGTGAAACCTAGAAATTCAAACTCTAACTGCAAACGAATGCATCAACCTAGGAGAACGAAACTTGGGCATCCAAGTTTGATTGGTGTACTGCTCATTCCTTGAAAGTATCATTAAGGTCGGAAAAAAATATGTGTTGAGATTTCAGGAGACTCTAGTTTTTTGGCAGCCTAACAACGCCTTTCATTGAAAGTGTTATTCGCCAGTCTGTGCTGAAGGCTACATCAAGAGGAAACAAACCTTAGGGATAGAATGTAGAACTACTTTATTGTGTGAAGTTTCAAGAAGCTAGCCCAAACCGTGTTTGATTTAGAGTTTGAACTACATTTGTCAATATAGAAGAAAACAGTGAAACCTAAAAATTCAAACTGTTACTGCAAACGAATGCTTCAACGTAGGAGAATGAAACTTGAGCATCCAAGTGGGATTGGTGTACTGATCATTACTCGAAAGTATCATGAAGATTGGATGCAAAAATATATGTTGAGATTTCAGAAGACTCTAGTTTTTGGAAGTTTGGCAACCCCTTTCAATAAAAGTGTTATTCGCCAGTAACTGCATTAGGCTACATCAAGAGGAAACAAACCTTAGAGATAGAACGTAGAACTACAGTATTTTGTCAAGTTTCAAGAAGCTAGCACAAACCGTGTTTGATTTAGAGTTCAAACTGCATCTGTCAATATAGGACCAAACAAAGTGAAACCTAAAAATTCAAACTGTTCCTGCAAACGAATGCTTCAACCTAGGAGAACGAAACTTGGGCATCCAAGTTTGATTGGTGCACTGCTCATTACTTGAAAGTATCATGAAGGTCGGAAGAAAAAATATATGATGAGATTTCAGGAGACTGTAGTTTTTTGGCAGCCTAACGACGCCTTTCATTGAATGTGTTATTCGCCAGTCTCTGCTTAAGGGTACATCAAGAGGAAACAAACCTTAGGGATAGAACGTAGAACTACTTTATTGTGTCATGTTTCAAGTAGCTAGCACAAACCGTGTTTGATTTAAAGTTCTAACTGCATCTGTCAATATAGGAGAAAACAGAGTGAAACCTAAAAATTCAAACTCTTCCTGCAAACGAATGCTTCAACCTAGAAGAACAAAACTTGGGCATCCAAGTGGGAATGGTGTACTGATCATTACTTGAATGTATCATGAAGATTGGATGAAAAAATATATGTTGAGATTTCAGGAGACTCTAGTTTTTTGAAAGTTTGGCAACCCCTTTCGATATAAGTGTTATTCGCCAGTCCCTGCATTAGGCTACATCAAGAGGAAAGAAACCTTAGAGATAGAACGTAGAACTACTTTATTGTGTAAAGTTTCAAGAAGCTAGCACAAACCGTGTTTGATTTAGAGTTCTAGCTGCATCTGTCAATATAGGAGAAAACAGAGTGAAACCTAGAAATTCAAACTGTTACTGCAAACGAATGCATCAACCTAGGAGAACGAAACTTGGGCATCCAAGTTTGATTGGTGTACTGCTCATTACTTGAAAGTATCATTAAGGTCGGAAAAAAATATGTGTTGAGATTTCAGGAGACTCTAGATTTTTGGCAGCCTAACAACGCCTTTCATTGAAAGTGTTATTCTCCAGTCTGTGCTGAAGGCTACATCAAGACTAAACAAACCTTAGGGATAGAATGTAGAACTACTTTATTGTGTCAAGTTTCAAGAAGCTAGCCCAAACCGTGTATGATTTAGAGTTTGAATACATTTGTCAATATAGGAGAAAGCAGAATGAAACCTAAAAATTCAAACTGTTACTGCAAACGAATGCTTCAACGTAGGAGAAGGAAACTTGAGCATCCAAGTGGGATTGGTGTACTGATCATTACTCGAAAGTATCATGAAGATTGGATGCAAAAATATATGTTGAGATTTCAGAAGACTCTAGTTTTGGGAAGTTTGGCAACCCCTTTCAATAAAAGTGTTATTCGCCAGTCCCTGCATTAGGCTACATCAAGAGGAAACAAACCTTAGAGATAGAACGTAGAACTACAGTATTTTGTCAAGTTTCAAGAAGCTAGCACAAACCGTGTTTGATTTAGAGTTCGAACTGCATCTGTCAATATAGGACAAAACAGAGTGTAACCTAAAAATTCAAACTGTTCCTGCAAACGAATGCTTCAACCTAGGAGAACGAAACTTGGGCATCCAAGTTTGATTGGTGCACTGCTCATTACTTGAAAGTATCATGAAGGTCGGAAGAAAAAATATATGATGAGATCAGGAGACTGTAGTTTTTTGGCAGCCTAACAACGCCTTTCATTGAATGTGTTATTCGCCAGTCTCTGCTTAAGGCTACATCAAGAGGAAACAAACCTTAGGGATAGAACGTAGAACTACTTTATTGTGTCATGTTTCAAGTAGCTAGCACAAACCGTGTTTGATTTAAAGTTCTAACTGCATCTGTCAATATAGGAGAAAACAGAGTGAAACCTAAAAATTCAAACTGTTCCTGCAAACGAATGCTTCAACCTAGAAGAACAAAACTTGGGCATCCAAGTGGGAATGGTGTACTGATCATTACTTGAATGTATCATGAAGATTGGATGAAAAAATATATGTTGAGATTTCAGGAGACTCTAGTTTTTTGAACGTTTGGCAACCCCTTTCAATATAAGTGTTATTCGCCAGTCCCTGCATTAGGCTACATCAAGAGGAAACAAACCTTAGAGATAGAACGTAGAACTACTTTATTGTGTCAAGTTTCAAGAAGCTAGCACAAACCGTGTTTGATTTAGAGTTCTAGCTGCATCTGTCAATATAGGAGAAAACAGAGTGAAACCTAGAAATTCAAACTGTAACTGCAAACGAATGCATCAACCTAGGAGAACGAAACTTGGGCATCCAAGTTTGATTGGTGTACTGCTCATTACTTGAAAGTATCATTAAGGTCGGAAAAAAAATATGTGTTGAGATTTCAGGAGACTCTAGTTTTTTGGCAGCCTAACAACGCCTTTCATTGAAAGTGTTATTCGCCAGTCTGTGCTGAAGGCTACATCAAGAGGAAACAAACCTTAGGGATAGAATGTAGAACTACTTTATTGTGTCAAGTTTCAAGAAGCTAGCCCAAACCGTGTATGATTTAGAGTTTGAACTACATTTGTCAATATAGGAGAAAACAGAATGAAACCTAAAAATTCAAACTGTTACTGCAAACGAATGCTTCAACGTAGGAGAAGGAAACTTGAGCATCCAAGTGGGATTGGTGTACTGATCATTACTCGAAAGTATCATGAAGATTGGATAAAAAAATATATGTTGAGATTTCAGAAGACTCTAGTTTTGGGAAGTTTGGCAACCCCTTTCAATAAAAGTGTTATTCGCCAGTCCCTGCATTAGGCTACATCAAGAGGAAACAAACCTTAGTGATAGAACGTAGAACTACTTTATTGTGTCAAGTTTCAAGAAGCTAGCACAAACCGTGTTTGATTTAGAGTTCTAGCTGCATCTGTCAATATAGGAGAAAACAGAGTGAAACCTAGAAATTCAAACTGTTACTGCAAACGAATGCATCAACCTAGGAGAACGAAACTTGGGCATCCAAGTTTGATTGGTGTACTGCTCATTACTTGAAAGTATCATTAAGGTCGGAAAAAAATATGTGTTGAGATTTCAGGAGACTCTAGTTTTTTGGCAGCCTAACAACGCCTTTCATTGAAAGTGTTATTTGCCTGTCTGTGCTGAAGGCTACATCAAGAGGAAACAAACCTTAGGGATAGAATGTAGAACTACTTTATTGTGTCAAGTTTCAAGAAGCTAGCCCAAACCGTGTTTGATTTAGAGTTTGAACTACATTTGTCAATATAGAAGAAAACAGTGAAACCTAAAAATTCAAACTGTTACTGCAAACGAATGCTTCAACGTAGGAGAATGAAACTTGAGCATCCAAGTGGGATTGGTGTACTGATCATTACTCGAAAGTATCATGAAGATTGGATGCAAAAATATATGTTGAGATTTCAGAAGACTCTAGTTTTTGGAGTTTGGCAACCCCTTTCAATAAAAGTGTTATTCGCCAGTAACTGCATTAGGCTACATCAAGAGGAAACAAACCTTAGAGATAGAACGTAGAACTACAGTATTTTGTCAAGTTTCAAGAAGCTAGCACAAACCGTGTTTGATTTAGAGTTCGAACTGCATCTGTCAATATAGGACAAAACAGAGTGAAACCTAAAAATTCAAACTGTTCCTGCAAACGAATGCTTCAACCTAGGAGAACGAAACTTGGGCATCCAAGTTTGATTGGTGCACTGCTCATTACTTGAAAGTATCATGAAGGTCGGAAGAAAAAATATATGATGAGATTTCAGGAGACTGTAGTTTTTTGGCAGCCTAACAACGCCTTTCATTGAATGTGTTATTCGCCAGTCTCTGCTTAAGGCTACATCAAGAGGAAACAAACCTTAGGTATAGAACGTAGAACTATTTTATTGTCTCATTTTTCAAGTAGCTAGCACAAACCGTGTTTGATTTAAAGTTCTAACTGCATCTGTCAATAATGGAGAAAACAGAGTGAAACCTAAAAATTCAAACTGTTCCTGCAAACGAATGCTTCAACCTAGAAGAACAAAACTTGGGCATCCAAGTGGGAATGGTGTACTGATCATTACTTGAATGTATCATGAAGATTGGATGAAAAAATATATGTTGAGATTTCAGGAGACTCTAGTTTTTTAAAAGTTTGGCAACCCCTTTCAATATAAGGGTTATTCGCCAGTCCCTGCATTAGGCTACATCAAGAGGAAACAAACCTTAGGGATAGAATGTAGAACTACTTTATTGTGTCAAGTTTCAAGAAGCTAGCCCAAACCGTGTATGATTTAGAGTTTGAACTACATTTGTCAATATAGAAGAAAACAGTGAAATCTAAAAATTCAAACTGTTACTGCAAACGAATGCTTCAACGTAGGAGAAGGAAACTTGAGCATCCAAGTGGGATTGGTTTACTGATCATTACTTGAAAGTATCATGAAGATTGGATGCAAAAATATATGTTGAGATTTCAGAAGACTCTAGTTTTGGGAAGTTTGGCAATCCCTTTCAATAAAAGTGTTATTCGCCAGTAACTGCATTAGGCTACATCAAGAGGAAACAAACCTTAGAGATAGAACGTAGAACTACAGTATTTTGTCAAGTTTCAAGAAGCTAGCACAAACCGTGTTTGATTTAGAGTTAGAACTGCATCTGTCAATATAGGGCAAAACAGAGTGAAACCTAAAAATTCAAACTGTTAATGCAAACGAATGCTTCAACCTAGGAGAACGAAACTTGGGCATCCAAGTTTGATTGGTGCACTGCTCATTACTTGAAAGTATCATGAAGGTCGGAAAAAAATATGTGTTGAGATTTCAGGAGACTATAGTTTTTTGGCAGCCTAACAACGCCTTTCATTGAAAGTGTTATTCGCCAGTCTGTGCTGAAGGCTACATCAAGAGGAAACAAACCTTAGGATAGAATGTAGAACTACTTTATTGTGTCAAGTTTCAAGTAGCTACCACAAACCGTGTTTGATTTAAAGTTCTAACTGCATCTGTCAATATAGGAGAAAGCAGAATGAAACCTAAAAATTCAAACTGTTACTGCAAACGAATGCTTCAACGTAGGAGAAGGAAACTTGAGCATCCAAGTGGGATTGGTGTACTGATCATTACTCGAAAGTATCATGAAGATTGGATAAAAAAATATATGTTGAGATTTCAGAAGACTCTAGTTTTGGGAAGTTTGGCAACCCCTTTCAATAAAAGTGTTATTCGCCAGTCCCTGCATTAGGCTACATCAAGAGGAAACAAACCTTAGAGATAGAACGCAGAACTACTTTATTGTGTCAAGTTTCAAGAAGCTAGCACAAACCGTGTTTGATTTAGAGTTCTAGCTGCATCTGTCAATATAGGAGAAAACAGAGTGAAACCTAGAAATTCAAACTCTAACTGCAAACGAATGCATCAACCTAGGAGAACGAAACTTGGGCATCCAAGTTTGATTGGTGTACTGCTCATTACTTGAAAGTATCATTAAGGTCGGAAAAAAATATGTGTTGAGATTTCAGGAGACTCTAGTTTTTTGGCAGCCTAACAACGCCTTTCATTGAAAGTGTTATTCGCCAGTCTGTGCTGAAGGCTACATCAAGAGGAAACAAACCTTAGGGATAGAATGTAGAACTACTTTATTGTGTGAAGTTTCAAGAAGCTAGCCCAAACCGTGTTTGATTTAGAGTTTGAACTACATTTGTCAATATAGAAGAAAACAGTGAAACCTAAAAATTCAAACTGTTACTGCAAACGAATGCTTCAACGTAGGCGAATGAAACTTGAGCATCCAAGTGGGATTGGTGTACTGATCATTACTCGAAAGTATCATGAAGATTGGATGCAAAAATATATGTTGAGATTTCAGAAGACTCTAGTTTTTGGAAGTTTGGCAACCCCTTTCAATAAAAGTGTTATTCGCCAGTAACTGCATTAGGCTACATCAAGAGGAAACAAACCTTAGAGATAGAACGTAGAACTACAGTATTTTGTCAAGTTTCAAGAAGCTAGCACAAACCGTGTTTGATTTAGAGTTCAAACTGCATCTGTCAATATAGGACCAAACAAAGTGAAACCTAAAAATTCAAACTGTTCCTGCAAACGAATGCTTCAACCTAGGAGAACGAAACTTGGGCATCCAAGTTTGATTGGTGCACTGCTCATTACTTGAAAGTATCATGAAGGTCGGAAGAAAAAATATATGATGAGATTTCAGGAGACTGTAGTTTTTTGGCAGCCTAACGACGCCTTTCATTGAATGTGTTATTCGACAGTCTCTGCTTAATGGTACATCAAGAGGAAACAAACCTTAGGGATAGAACGTAGAACTACTTTATTGTGTCATGTTTCAAGTAGCTAGCACAAACCGTGTTTGATTTAAAGTTCTAACTGCATCTGTCAATATAGGAGAAAACAGAGTGAAACCTAAAAATTCAAACTCTTCCTGCAAACGAATGCTTCAACCTAGAAGAACAAAACTTGGGCATCCAAGTGGGAATGGTGTACTGATCATTACTTGAATGTATCATGAAGATTGGATGAAAAAATATATGTTGAGATTTCAGGAGACTCTAGTTTTTTGAAAGTTTGGCAACCCCTTTCGATATAAGTGTTATTCGCCAGTCCCTGCATTAGGCTACATCAAGAGGAAAGAAACCTTAGAGATAGAACGTAGAACTACTTTATTGTGTAAAGTTTCAAGAAGCTAGCACAAACCGTGTTTGATTTAGAGTTCTAGCTGCATCTGTCAATATAGGAGAAAACAGAGTGAAACCTAGAAATTCAAACTGTTACTGCAAACGAATGCATCAACCTAGGAGAACGAAACTTGGGCATCCAAGTTTGATTGGTGTACTGCTCATTACTTGAAAGTATCATTAAGGTCGGAAAAAAAATATGTGTTGAGATTTCAGGAGACTCTAGTTTTTTGGCAGCCTAACAACGCCTTTCATTGAAAGTGTTATTCGCCAGTCTGTGCTGAAGGCTACATCAAGAGGAAACAAACCTTAGGGACAGAATGTAGAACTACTTTATTGTGTCAAGTTTCAAGAAGCTAGCCCAAACCGTGTATGATTTAGAGTTTGAACTACATTTGTCAATATAGGAGAAAACAGAATGAAACCTAAAAATTCAAACTGTTACTGCAAACGAATGCTTCAACGTAGGAGAAGGAAACTTGAGCATCCAAGTGGGATTGGTGTACTGATCATTACTCGAAAGTATCATGAAGATTGGATAAAAAAATATATGTTGAGATTTCAGAAGACTCTAGTTTTGGGAAGTTTGGCAACCCCTTTCAATAAAAGTGTTATTCGCCAGTCCCTGCATTAGGCTACATCAAGAGGAAACAAACCTTAGAGATAGAACGTAGAACTACTTTATTGTGTCAAGTTTCAAGAAGCTAGCACAAACCGTGTTTGATTTAGAGTTCTAGCTGCATCTGTCAATATAGGAGAAAACAGAGTGAAACCTAGAAATTCAAACTGTTACTGCAAACGAATGCATCAACCTAGGAGAACGAAACTTGGGCATCCAAGTTTGATTGGTGTACTGCTCATTACTTGAAAGTATCATTAAGGTCGGAAAAAAATATGTGTTGAGATTTCAGGAGACTCTAGTTTTTTGGCAGCCTAACAACGCCTTTCATTGAAAGTGTTATTTGCCTGTCTGTGCTGAAGGCTACATCAAGAGGAAACAAACCTTAGGGATAGAATGTAGAACTACTTTATTGTGTCAAGTTTCAAGAAGCTAGCCCAAACCGTGTTTGATTTAGAGTTTGAACTACATTTGTCAATATAGAAGAAAACAGTGAAACCTAAAAATTCAAACTGTTACTGCAAACGAATGCTTCAACGTAGGAGAATGAAACTTGAGCATCCAAGTGGGATTGGTGTACTGATCATTACTCGAAAGTATCATGAAGATTGGATGCAAAAATATATGTTGAGATTTCAGAAGACTCTAGTTTTTGGAGTTTGGCAACCCCTTTCAATAAAAGTGTTATTCGCCAGTAACTGCATTAGGCTACATCAAGAGGAAACAAACCTTAGAGATAGAACGTAGAACTACAGTATTTTGTCAAGTTTCAAGAAGCTAGCACAAACCGTGTTTGATTTAGAGTTCGAACTGCATCTGTCAATATAGGACAAAACAGAGTGAAACCTAAAAATTCAAACTGTTCCTGCAAACGAATGCTTCAACCTAGGAGAACGAAACTTGGGCATCCAAGTTTGATTGGTGCACTGCTCATTACTTGAAAGTATCATGAAGGTCGGAAGAAAAAATATATGATGAGATTTCAGGAGACTGTAGTTTTTTGGCAGCCTAACAACGCCTTTCATTGAATGTGTTATTCGCCAGTCTCTGCTTAAGGCTACATCAAGAGGAAACAAACCTTAGGTATAGAACGTAGAACTATTTTATTGTCTCATTTTTCAAGTAGCTAGCACAAACCGTGTTTGATTTAAAGTTCTAACTGCATCTGTCAATAATGGAGAAAACAGAGTGAAACCTAAAAATTCAAACTGTTCCTGCAAACGAATGCTTCAACCTAGAAGAACAAAACTTGGGCATCCAAGTGGGAATGGTGTACTGATCATTACTTGAATGTATCATGAAGATTGGATGAAAAAATATATGTTGAGATTTCAGGAGACTCTAGTTTTTTAAAAGTTTGGCAACCCCTTTCAATATAAGGGTTATTCGCCAGTCCCTGCATTAGGCTACATCAAGAGGAAACAAACCTTAGGGATAGAATGTAGAACTACTTTATTGTGTCAAGTTTCAAGAAGCTAGCCCAAACCGTGTATGATTTAGAGTTTGAACTACATTTGTCAATATAGAAGAAAACAGTGAAATCTAAAAATTCAAACTGTTACTGCAAACGAATGCTTCAACGTAGGAGAAGGAAACTTGAGCATCCAAGTGGGATTGGTTTACTGATCATTACTTGAAAGTATCATGAAGATTGGATGCAAAAATATATGTTGAGATTTCAGAAGACTCTAGTTTTGGGAAGTTTGGCAATCCCTTTCAATAAAAGTGTTATTCGCCAGTAACTGCATTAGGCTACATCAAGAGGAAACAAACCTTAGAGATAGAACGTAGAACTACAGTATTTTGTCAAGTTTCAAGAAGCTAGCACAAACCGTGTTTGATTTAGAGTTAGAACTGCATCTGTCAATATAGGGCAAAACAGAGTGAAACCTAAAAATTCAAACTGTTCCTGCAAACGAATGCTTCAACCTAGGAGAACGAAACTTGGGCATCCAAGTTTGATTGGTGCACTGCTCATTACTTGAAAGTATCATGAAGGTCGGAAAAAAATATGTGTTGAGATTTCAGGAGACTATAGTTTTTTGGCAGCCTAACAACGCCTTTCATTGAAAGTGTTATTCGCCAGTCTGTGCTGAAGGCTACATCAAGAGGAAACAAACCTTAGGGATAGAATGTAGAACTACTTTATTGTGTCAAGTTTCAAGTAGCTACCACAAACCGTGTTTGATTTAAAGTTCTAACTGCATCTGTCAATATAGGAGAAAACAGAGTGAAACCTAAAAATTCAAACTGTTCCTGCAAACGAATGCTTCAACCTAGAAGAACAAAACTTGGGCATCCAAGTGGGAATGGTGTACTGATCATTACTTGAATGTATCATGAAGATTGGATGAAAAAATATATGTTGAGAATTCAGGAGACTCTAGTTTTTTGAAAGTTTGGCAACCCCTTTCAATATAAGTGTTATTCGCCAGTCCCTGCATTAGGCTACATCAAGAGGAAAGAAACCTTAGAGATAGAACGTAGAACTACTTTATTGTGTCAAGTTTCAAGAATCTAGCACAAACCGTGTTTGATTTAGAGTTCTAGCTGCATCTGTCAATATAGGAGAAAACAGAGTGAAACCTAGAAATTCAAACTGTAACTGCAAACGAATGCATCAACCTAGGAGAACGAAACTTGGGCATCCAAGTTTGAATGCTGTACTGCTCATTACTTGAAAGTATCATTAAGGTCAGAAAAAAATATGTGTTGAGATTTCAGGAGACTCTAGTTTTTTGGCAGCCTAACAACGCCTTTCATTGAAAGTGTTATTCGCCAGTCTGTGCTGAAGGCTACATCAAGAGGAAACAAACCTTAGGGATAGAATGTAGAACTACTTTATTGTGTCAAGTTTCAAGAAGCTAGCCCAAACCGTGTTTGATTTAGAGTTTGAACTACATTTGTCAATATAGAAGAAAACAGTGAAACCTAAAAATTCAAACTGTTACTGCAAACGAATGCTTCAACGTAGGAGAATGAAACTTGAGCATCCAAGTGGGATTGGTGTACTGATCATTACTCGAAAGTATCATGAAGATTGGATGCAAAAATATATGTTGAGATTTCAGAAGACTCTAGTTTTTGGAAGTTTGGCAACCCCTTTCAATAAAAGTGTTATTCGCCAGTAACTGCATTAGGCTACATCAAGAGGAAACAAACCTTAGAGATAGAACGTAGAACTACAGTATTTTGTCAAGTTTCAAGAAGCTAGCACAAACCGTGTTTGATTTAGAGTTCGAACTGCATCTGTCAATATAGGACAAAACAGAGTGAAACCTAAAAATTCAAACTGTTCCTGCAAACGAATGCTTCAACCTAGGAGAACGAAACTTGGGCATCCAAGTTTGATTGGTGCACTGCTCATTACTTGAAAGTATCATGAAGGTCGGAAGAAAAAATATATGATGAGATTTCAGGAGACTGTAGTTTTTTGGCAGCCTAACAACGCCTTTCATTGAATGTGTTATTCGCCAGTCTCTGCTTAAGGCTACATCAAGAGGAAACAAACCTTAGGGATAGAACGTAGAACTACTTTATTGTGTCAAGTTTCAAGAAGCTATCACAAACCGTGTTGGATTTAGAGTTCTAGCTGCATCTGTCAATATAGGAGAAAACAGAGTGAAACCTAGAAATTCAAACTGTAACTGCAAACGAATGCATCAACCTAGGAGAACGAAACTTGGGCATCCAAGTTCGATTGGTGTACTGCTCATTACTTGAATGTATCATTAAGGTCCGAAAAAAATATGTGTTGAGCTTTCAGGAGACTGTAGTTTTTTGGCAGCCTAACAACGCCTTTCATTGAAAGTGTTATTCGCCAGTCTGTGCTGAAGGCTACATCAAGTGGAAACAAACCTTAGGGATAGAATGTAGAACTACTTTATTGTGTCAAGTTTCAAGAAGCTAGCCCAAACCGTGTATGATTTAGAGTTTGAACTACATTTGTCAATATAGAAGAAAACAGTGAAATCTAAAAATTCAAACTGTTACTGCAAACGAATGCTTCAACGTAGGAGAAGGAAACTTGAGCATCCAAGTGGGATTGGTTTACTGATCATTACTTGAAAGTATCATGAAGATTGGATGCAAAAATATATGTTGAGATTTCAGAAGACTCTAGTTTTGGGAAGTTTGGCAATCCCTTTCAATAAAAGTGTTATTCGCCAGTAACTGCATTAGGCTACATCAAGAGGAAACAAACCTTAGAGATAGAACGTAGAACTACAGTATTTTGTCAAGTTTCAAGAAGCTAGCACAAACCGTGTTTGATTTAGAGTTAGAACTGCATCTGTCAATATAGGGCAAAACAGAGTGAAACCTAAAAATTCAAACTGTTCCTGCAAACGAATGCTTCAACCTAGGAGAACGAAACTTGGGCATCCAAGTTTGATTGGTGCACTGCTCATTACTTGAAAGTATCATGAAGGTCGGAAAAAAATATGTGTTGAGATTTCAGGAGACTATAGTTTTTTGGCAGCCTAACAACGCCTTTCATTGAAAGTGTTATTCGCCAGTCTGTGCTGAAGGCTACATCAAGAGGAAACAAACCTTAGGATAGAATGTAGAACTACTTTATTGTGTCAAGTTTCAAGTAGCTACCACAAACCGTGTTTGATTTAAAGTTCTAACTGCATCTGTCAATATAGGAGAAAGCAGAATGAAACCTAAAAATTCAAACTGTTACTGCAAACGAATGCTTCAACGTAGGAGAAGGAAACTTGAGCATCCAAGTGGGATTGGTGTACTGATCATTACTCGAAAGTATCATGAAGATTGGATAAAAAAATATATGTTGAGATTTCAGAAGACTCTAGTTTTGGGAAGTTTGGCAACCCCTTTCAATAAAAGTGTTATTCGCCAGTCCCTGCATTAGGCTACATCAAGAGGAAACAAACCTTAGAGATAGAACGCAGAACTACTTTATTGTGTCAAGTTTCAAGAAGCTAGCACAAACCGTGTTTGATTTAGAGTTCTAGCTGCATCTGTCAATATAGGAGAAAACAGAGTGAAACCTAGAAATTCAAACTGTTACTGCAAACGAATGCATCAACCTAGGAGAACGAAACTTGGGCATCCAAGTTTGATTGGTGTACTGCTCATTACTTGAAAGTATCATTAAGGTCGGAAAAAAATATGTGTTGAGATTTCAGGAGACTCTAGTTTTTTGGCAGCCTAACAACGCCTTTCATTGAAAGTGTTATTCGCCAGTCTGTGCTGAAGGCTACATCAAGAGGAAACAAACCTTAGGGATAGAATGTAGAACTACTTTATTGTGTCAAGTTTCAAGAAGCTAGCCCAAACCGTGTATGATTTAGAGTTTGAACTACATTTGTCAATATAGGAGAAAGCAGAATGAAACCTAAAAATTCAAACTGTTACTGCAAACGAATGCTTCAACGTAGGAGAAGGAAACTTGAGCATCCAAGTGGGATTGGTGTACTGATCATTACTCGAAAGTATCATGAAGATTGGACAAAAAAATATATGTTGAGATTTCAGAAGACTCTAGTTTTGGGAAGTTTGGCAACCCCTTTCAATAAAAGTGTTATTCGCCAGTCCCTGCATTAGGCTACATCAATAGGAAACAAACCTTAGAGATAGAACGTAGAACTACAGTATTTTGTCAAGTTTCAAGAAGCTAGCACAAACCGTGTTTGATTTAGAGTTCGAACTGCATCTGTCAATATAGGACAAAACAGAGTGAAACCTAAAAATTCAAACTGTTCCTGCAAACGAATGCTTCAACCTAGGAGAACGAAACTTGGGCATCCAAGTTTGATTGGTGCACTGCTCATTACTTGAAAGTATCATGAAGGTCGGAAGAAAAAATATATGATGAGATTTCAGGAGACTGTAGTTTTTTGGCAGCCTAACAACGCCTTTCATTGAATGTGTTATTCGCCAGTCTCTGCTTAAGGCTACATCAAGAGGAAACAAACCTTAGGGCTAGAACGTAGAACTACTTTATTGTGTCATGTTTCAAGTAGCTAGCACAAACCGTGTTTGATTTAAAGTTCTAACTGCATCTGTCAATATAGGAGAAAACAGAGTGAAACCTAAAAATTCAAACTGTTCCTGCAAACGAATGCTTCAACCTAGAAGAACAAAACTTGGGCATCCAAGTGGGAATGGTGTACTGATCATTACTTGAATGTATCATGAAGATTGGATGAAAAAATATATGTTGAGATTTCAGGAGACTCTAGTTTTTTGAACGTTTGGCAACCCCTTTCAATATAAGTGTTATTCGCCAGTCCCTGCATTAGGCTACATCAAGAGGAAACAAACCTTAGAGATAGAACGTAGAACTACATTATTGTGGCAAGTTTCAAGAAGCTAGCACAAACCGTGTTTGATTTAGAGTTCTAGCTGCATCTGTCAATATAGGAGAAAACAGAGTGAAACCTAGAAATTCAAACTGTAACTGCAAACGAATGCATCAACCTAGGAGAACGAAACTTGGGCATCCAAGTTTGATTGGTGTACTGCTCATTACTTGAAAGTATCATTAAGGTCGGAAAAAAAAATATGTGTTGAGATTTCAGGAGACTCTAGTTTTTTGGCAGCCTAACAACGCCTTTCATTGAAAGTGTTATTCGCCAGTCTGTGCTGAAGGCTACATCAAGAGGAAACAAACCTTAGGGATAGAATGTAGAACTACTTTATTGTGTCAAGTTTCAAGAAGCTAGCCCAAACCGTGTATGATTTAGAGTTTGAACTACATTTGTCAATATAGGAGAAAGCAGAATGAAACCTAAAAATTCAAACTGTTACTGCAAACGAATGCTTCAACGTAGGAGAAGGAAACTTGAGCATCCAAGTGGGATTGGTGTACTGATCATTACTCGAAAGTATCATGAAGATTGGATAAAAAAATATATGTTGAGATTTCAGAAGACTCTAGTTTTGGGAAGTTTGGCAACCCCTTTCAATAAAAGTGTTATTCGCCAGTCCCTGCATTAGGCTACATCAAGAGGAAACAAACCTTAGAGATAATACGTAGAACTACAGTATTTTGTCAAGTTTCAAGAAGCTAGCACAAACCGTGTTTGATTTAGAGTTCGAACTGCATCTGTCAATATAGGACAAAACAGAGTGAAACCTAAAAATTCAAACTGTTCCTGCAAACGAATGCTTCAACCTAGGAGAACGATACTTGGGCATCCAAGTTTGATTGGTGCACTGCTCATTACTTGAAAGTATCATGAAGGTCAGAAGAAAAAATATATGATGAGATTTCAGGAGACTGTAGTTTTTTGGCAGCCTAACAACGCCTTTCATTGAATGTGTTATTCGCCAGTCTCTGCTTAAGGCTACAACAAGAGGAAACAAACCTTAGGGATAGAACGTAGAACTACTTTATTGTGTCATGTTTCAAGTAGCTAGCACAAACCGTGTTTGATTTAAAGTTCTAACTGCATCTGTCAATATAGGAGAAAAGAGAGTGAAACCTAAAAATTCAAACTGTTCCTGCAAACGAATGCTTCAACCTAGAAGAACAAAACTTGGGCATCCAAGTGGGAATGGTGTACTGATCATTACTTGAATGTATCATGAAGATTGGATCAAAAAATATATGTTGAGATTTCAGGAGACTCTAGTTTTTTGAAAGTTTGGCAACCCCTTTCAATATAAGTGTTATTCGCCAGTCCCTGCATTAGGCTACATCAAGAGGAAACAAACCTTAGAGATAGAACGTAGAACTACTTTATTGTGTCAAGTTTCAAGAAGCTAGCACAAACCGTGTTTGATTTAGAGTTCTAGCTGCATCTGTCAATATAGGAGAAAACAGAGTGAAACCTAGAAATTCAAACTGTTACTGCAAACGAATGCATCAACCTAGGAGAACGAAACTTGGGCATCCAAGTTTGATTGGTGTACTGCTCATTACTTGAAAGTATCATTAACGTCGGAAAAAAATATGTGTTGAGATTTCAGGAGACTCTAGTTTTTTGGCAGCCTAACAACGCCTTTCATTGAAAGTGTTATTCGCCAGTCTGTGCTGAAGGCTACATCAAGAGGAAACAAACCTTAGGGATAGAATGTAGAACTACTTTATTGTGTCAAGTTTCAAGAAGCTAGCCCAAACCGTGTATGATTTAGAGTTTGAACTACATTTGTCAATATAGAAGAAAACAGTGAAACCTAAAAATTAAAAGTGTTACTGCAAACGAATGCTTCAAGGTAGGAGAATGAAACTTGAGCATCCAAGTGGAATTGGTGTACTGATCAGTACTCGAAAGTATCATGAAGATTGGATGCAAAAATATATGTTGAGATTTCAGAAGACTCTAGTTTTTCGAAGTTTGGCAACCCCTTTCAATAAAAGTGTTATTCGCCAGTAACTGCATTAGGCTACATCAAGAGGAAACAAACCTTAGAGATAGAACATAGAACTACAGTATTTTGTCAAGTTTCAAGAAGCTAGCACAAACCGTGTTTGATTTAGAGTTCTAACTGCATCTGTCAATAATGGAGAAAACAGAGTGAAACCTAAAAATTCAAACTGTTCCTGCAAACGAATGCTTCAACCTAGAAGAACAAAACTTGGGCATCCAAGTGGGAATGGTGTACTTATCATTACTTGAATGTATCATGAAGATTGGATGAAAAAATATATGTTGAGATTTCAGGAGACTCTAGTTTTTTGAAAGTTTGGCAACCCCTTTCAATATAAGTGTTATTCGCCAGTCCCTGCATTAGGCTACATCAAGAGGAAACAAACCTTAGTGATAGAACGTAGAACTACTTTATTGTGTCAAGTTTCAAGAAGCTAGCACAAACCGTGTTTGATTTAGAGTTCTAGCTGCATCTGTCAATATAGGAGAAAACAGAGTGAAACCTAGAAATTCAAACTGTAACTGCAAACGAATGCATCAACCTAGGAGAACGAAACTTGGGCATCCAAGTTTGATTGGTGTACTGCTCATTACTTGAAAGTATTATTAAGGTCGGAAAAAAATATGTGTTGAGATTTCAGGAGACTGTAGTTTTTTGGCAGGTTAACAACGCCTTTCATTGAAAGTGTTATTCGCCAGTCTGTGCTGAAGGCTACATCAAGAGGAAACAAACCTTAGGGATAGAATGTAGAACTACTTTATTGTGTCAAGTTTCAAGAAGCTAGCCCAAACCGTGTATGATTTAGAGTTTGAACTACATTTGTCAATATAGAACAAAACAGTGAAACCTAAAAATTAAAACTGTTACTGCAAACGAATGCTTCAACGTAGGAGAATGAAACTTGAGCATCCAAGTGGGATTGGTGTACTGATCAGTACTCGAAAGTATCATGAAGATTGGATGCAAAAATATATGTTGAGATTTCAGAAGACTCTAGTTTTTGGAAGTTTGGCAACCCCTTTCAATAAAAGTGTTATTCGCCAGTAACTGCATTAGGCTACATCAAGAGGAAACAAACCTTAGAGAGAGAACGTAGAACTACAGTATTTTGTCAAGTTTCAAGAAGCTAGCACAAACCGTGTTTGATTTAGAGTTCGAACTGCATCTGTCAATATAGGACAAAACAGAGTGAAACCTAAAAATTCAAACTGTTCCTGCAAACGAATGCTTCAACCTAGGAGAACGAAACTTGGGCATCCAAGATTGGTGCACTGCTCATTACTTGAAAATATCATGAAGGTCGGAAGAAAAAATATATGATGAGATTTCAGGAGTCTGTAGTTTTTTGGCAGCCTAACAACGCCTTTCATTGAATGTGTTATTCGCCAGTCTCTGCTTAAGGCTACATCAAGAGGAAACAAACCTTAGGTATAGAACGTAGAACTACTTTATTGTGTCATGTTTCAAGTAGCTAGCACAAACCGTGTTTGATTTAAGTTCTAAGTGCATCTGTCAATAATGGAGAAAACAGAGTGAAACCTAAAAATTCAAAACTGTTCCTGCAAACGAATGCTTCAACCTAGAAGAACAAAACTTGGGCATCCAAGTGGGAATGGTGTACTGATCATTACTTGAATGTATCATGAAGATTGGATGAAAAAATATATGTTGAGATTTCAGGAGACTCTAGTTTTTTAAAAGTTTGGCAACCCCTTTCAATATAAGTGTTATTCGCCAGTCCCTGCATTAGGCTACATCAAGAGGAAACAAACCTTAGGGATAGAATGTAGAACTACTTTATTGTGTCAAGTTTCAAGAAGCTAGCCCAAACCGTGTATGATTTAGAGTTTGAACTACATTTGTCAATATAGAAGAAAACAGTGAAATCTAAAAATTCAAACTGTTACTGCAAACGAATGCTTCAACGTAGGAGAATGAAACTTGAGCATCCAAGTGGGATTGGTGTACTGATCATTACTTGAAAGTATCATGAAGATTGGATAAAAAAATATATGTTGAGATTTCAGAAGACTCTAGTTTTGGGAAGTTTGGCAACCCCTTTCAATAAAAGTGTTATTCGCCAGTCCCTGCATTAGGCTACATCAAGAGGAAACAAACCTTAGAGATAGAATGTAGAACTACAGTATTTTGTCAAGTTTCAAGAAGCTAGCACAAACCGTGTTTGATTTAGAGTTCGAACTGCATCTGTCAATATAGGACAAAACAGAGTGAAACCTAAAAATTCAAACTGTTCCTGCAAACGAATGCTTCAACCTAGGAGAACGAAACTTGGGCATCCAAGTTTGATTGGTGCACTGCTCATTACTTGAAGTATCATGAAGGTCGGAAGAAAAAATATATGATGAGATTTCAGGAGACTGTAGTTTTTTGGCAGCCTAACAACGCCTTCATCGAATGTGTTATTCGCCAGTCTCTGCTTAAGGCTACAACAAGAGGAAACAAACCTTAGGGATAGAACGTAGAACTACTTTATTGTGTCATGTTTCAAGTAGCTAGCACAAACCGTGTTTGATTTAAAGTTCTAACTGCATCTGTCAATATAGGAGAAACAGAGTGAAACCTAAAAATTCAAACTGTTCCTGCAAACGAATGCTTCAACATAGAAGAACAAAACTTGGGCATCCAAGTGGGAATGGTGTACTGATCATTACTTGAATGTATCATGAAGATTGGATGAAAAAATATATGTTGAGATTTCAGGAGTCTCTAGTTTTTTGGAAGTTTGGCAACCCCTTTCAATATAAGTGTTATTCGCCAGTCCCTGCATTAGGCTACATCAAGAGGAAACAAACCTTAGAGATAGAACGTAGAACTACTTTATTGTGTCAAGTTTCAAGAAGCTAGCACAAACCGTGTTTGATTTAGAGTTCTAGCTGCATCTGTCAATATAGGAGAAAACAGAGTGAAACCTAGAAATTCAAACTGTAACTGCAAACGAATGCATCAACCTAGGAGAACGAAACTTGGACATCCAAGTTTGATTGGTGTACTGCTCATTACTTGAAAGTATCATTAAGGTTGGAAAAAAATATGTGTTGAGATTTCAGGAGACTCTAGTTTTTTGGCAGCCTAACAACGCCTTTCATTGAAAGTGTTATTCGCCAGTCTGTGCTGAAGGCTACATCAAGAGGAAACAAACCTTAGGGATAGAATGTAGAACTACTTTATTGTGTCAAGTTTCAAGAAGCTAGCCCAAACCGTGTATGATTTAGAGTTTGAACTACATTTGTCAATATAGAAGAAAACAGTGAAACCTAAAAATTCAAACTGTTACTGCAAACGAATGCTTCAACGTAGGAGAATGAAACTTGAGCATCCAAGTGGGATTGGTGTACTGATCATTACTCGAAAGTATCATGAAGATTGGATGCAAAAATATATGTTGAGATTTCAGAAGACTCTAGTTTTGGGAAGTTTGGCAACCCCTTTCAATAAAAGTGTTATTCGCCAGTAACTGCATTAGGCTACATCAAGAGGAAACAAACCTTAGAGATAGAACGTAGAACTACAGTATTTTTTCAAGTTTCAAGAAGCTAGCACAAACCGTGTTTGATTTAGAGTTCGAACTGCATCTGTCAATATAGGACAAAACAGAGTGAAACCTAAAAATTCAAACTGTTCCTGCAAACGAATGCTTCAACCTAGGAGAACGAAACTTGGGCATCCAAGTTTGATTGGTGCACTGCTCATTACTTGAAAGTATCATGAAGGTCGGAAGAAAAAATATATGATGAGATTTCAGGAGACTGTAGTTTTTTGGCAGCCTAACAACGCCTTTCATTGAATGTGTTATTCGCCAGTCTCTGCTTAAGGCTACATCAAGAGGAAACAAACCTTAGGGATAGAACGTAGAACTACTTTATTGTGTCATGTTTCAAGTAGCTAGCACAAACCGTGTTTGATTTAAAGTTCTAACTGCTTCTGTCAATATAGGAGAAAACAGAGTGAAACCTAAAAATTCAAACTGTTCCTGCAAACGAATGCTTCAACCTAGAAGAACAAATCTAGGGCATCCAAGTGGGAATGGTGTACTGATCATTACTTGAATGTATCATGAAGATTGGATGAAAAAATATATGTTGAGATTTCAGGAGACTCTAGTTTTTTGAAAGTTTGGCAACCCCTTTCAATATAAGTGTTATTCGCCAGTCCCTGCATTAGGCTACATCAAGAGGAAACAAACCTGAGAGATAGAACGTAGAACTATAGTATTTTGTCAAGTTTCATGAAGCTAGCCCAAACCGTGTTTGATTTAGAGTTCGAACTGCATCTGTCAATATAGGACAAAACAGAGTGAAACCTAAAAATTCAAAGTGTTCTTGCAAAAGAATTCTTCAACCTAGGAGAACGAAACTTGGGCATCCAAGTTTGATTGGTGCACTGCTCATTACTTGAAAGTATCATGAAGGTCAGAAGAAAAAATATATGATGAGATTTCAGGAGACTGTAGTTTTTTGGCAGCCTAACAACGCCTTTCATTGAATGTGTTATTCGCCAGTCTATGCTTAAGGTTAAATCAAAAGGAAACAAACCTTAGGGATAGAAAGTAGAACTACTTTATTGTGTCATGTTTCAAGAAGCTAGCACAAACCGTGTTTGATTTAAAGTTCTAACTGCATCTGTCAATATAGGAGAAAAACAGAGTGAAACCTAAAAATTCAAACTGTTCCTGCAAACGAATGCTTCAACCTAGAAGAACAAAACTTGGGCATCCAAGTGGGAATGGTGTACTGATCATTACTTGAATGTATCATGAAGATTGGATGAAAAAATATATGTTGAGATTTCAGGAGACTCTAGTTTTTTGAAAGTTTGGCAACCCCTTTCAATATAAGTGTTATTCGCCAGTCCCTGCATTAGGCTACATCAAGAGGAAACAAACCTTAGAGATAGAACGTAGAACTACTTTATTGTGTCAAGTTTCAAGAAGCTAGCACAAACCGTGTTTGATTTAGAGTTCTAGCTGCATCTGTCAATATAGGAGAAAACAGAGTGAAACCTAGAAATTCAAACTGTTACTGCAAACGAATGCATCAACCTAGGAGAACGAAACTTGGGCATCCAAGTTTGATTGGTGTACTGCTCATTACTTGAAAGTATCATTAAGGTCGGAAAAAAATATGTGTTGAGATTTCAGGAGACTCTAGTTTTTTGGCAGCCTAACAACGCCTTTCATTGAAAGTGTTATTCGCCAGTCTGTGCTGAAGGCTACATGAAGAGGAAACAAACCTTAGGGATAGAATGTAGAACTACTTTATTGTGTCAAGTTTCAAGAAGCTAGCCCAAACCGTGTATGATTTAGAGTTTGAACTACATTTGTCAATATAGAAGAAAACAGTGAAACCTAAAAATTAAAACTGTTACTGCAAACGAATGCTTCAACGTAGGAGAATGAAACTTGAGCATCCAAGTGGGATTGGTGTACTGATCATTACTTGAAAGTATCATGAAGATTGGATGCAAAAATATATGTTGAGATTTCAGAAGACTCTAGTTTTTGGAAGTTTGGCAACCCCTTTCAATAAAAGTGTTATTCGCCAGTCCCTGCATTAGGCTACATCAAGAGGAAACAAACCTTAGAGATAGAACGTAGAACTACAGTATTTTGTCAAGATTCAAGAAGCTAGCACAAACCGTGTTTGATTTAGAGTTCGAACTGCATCTGTCAATATAGGACAAAACAGAGTGAAACCTAAAAATTCAAACTGTTCCTGCAAACGAATGCTTCAACCTAGGAGAACGAAACTTGGGCATCCAAGTTTGATTGGTGCACTGCTCATTACTTGAAAGTATCATGAAGGTCGGAAGAAAAAATATATGATGAGATTTCAGGAGACTGTAGTTTTTTGGCAGCCTAACAACGCCTTTCATTGAATGTGTTATTCGCCAGTCTCTGCTTAAGGGTACATCAAGAGGAAACAAACCTTAGGGATAGAACGTAGAACTACTTTATTGTGTCATGTTTCAAGTAGCTAGCACAAACCGTGTTTGATTTAAAGTTCTAACTGCATCTGTCAATATAGGAGAAAACAGAGTGAAACCTAAAAATTCAAACTGTTCCTGCAAACGAATGCTTCAACCTAGAAGAACAAAACTTGGGCATCCAAGTGGGAATGGTGTACTGATCATTACTTGAATGTATCATGAAGATTGGATGAAAAAATATATGTTGAGATTTCAGGAGACTCTAGTTTTTTGAAAGTTTGGCAACCCCTTTCAATATAAGTGTTATTCGCCAGTCCCTGCATTAGGCTACATCAAGAGGAAACAAACTTTAGAGATAGAACGTAGAACTACTTTATTGTGTCAAGTTTCAAGAAGCTAGCACAAACCGTGTTTGATTTAGAGTTCTAGCTGCATCTGTCAATATAGGAGAAAACAGAGTGAAACCTAGAAATTCAAACTGTAACTGCAAACGAATGCATCAACCTAGGAGAACGAAACTTGGGCATCCAAGTTTGATTGGTGTACTGCTCATTACTTGAAAGTATCATTAAGGTCGGAAAAAAATATGTGTTGAGATTTCAGGAGACTCTAGTTTTTTGGCAGCCTAACAACGCCTTTCATTGAAAGTGTTATTCGCCAGTCTGTGCTGAAGGCTACATCAAGAGGAAACAAACCTTAGGGATAGAATGTAGAACTACTTTTTTGTGTCAAGTTTCAAGAAGCTAGCCCAAACCGTGTATGATTTAGAGTTTGAACTACATTTGTCAATATAGAAGAAAACAGTGAAACCTAAAAATTCAAACTGTTACTGCAAACGAATGCTTCAACGTAGGAGAATGAAACTTGAGCATCCAAGTGGGATTGGTGTACTGATCATTACTCGAAAGTATCATGAAGATTGGATGCAAAAATATATGTTGAGATTTCAGAAGACTCTAGTTTTGGGAAGTTTGGCAACCCCTTTCAATAAAAGTGTTATTCGCCAGTAACTGCATTAGGCTACATCAAGAGGAAACAAACCTTAGAGATAGAACGTAGAACTACAGTATTTTGTCAAGTTTCAAGAAGCTAGCACAAACCGTGTTTGATTTAGAGTTCGAACTGCATCTGTCAATATAGGACAAAACAGAGTGAAACCTAAAAATTCAAACTGTTCCTGCAAACGAATGCTTCAACCTAGGAGAACGAAACTTGGGCATCCAAGTTTGATTGGTGCACTGCTCATTACTTGAAAGTATCATGAAGGTCGGAAGAAAAAATATATGATGAGATTTCAGGAGACTGTAGTTTTTTGGCAGCCTAACAACGCCTTTCATTGAATGTGTTATTCGCCAGTCTCTGCTTAAGGCTACATCAAGAGGAAACAAACCTTAGGGATAGAACGTAGAACTACTTTATTGTGTCATGTTTCAAGTAGCTAGCACAAACCGTGTTTGATTTAAAGTTCTAACTGCTTCTGTCAATATAGGAGAAAACAGAGTGAAACCTAAAAATTCAAACTGTTCCTGCAAACGAATGCTTCAACCTAGAAGAACAAAACTTGGGCATCCAAGTGGGAATGGTGTACTGATCATTACTTGAATGTATCATGAAGATTGGATGAAAAAATATATGTTGAGATTTCAGGAGACTCTAGTTTTTTGAAAGTTTGGCAACCCCTTTCAATATAAGTGTTATTCGCCAGTCCCTGCATTAGGCTACATCAAGAGGAAACAAACCTTAGAGATAGAACGTAGAACTATAGTATTTTGTCAAGTTTCATGAAGCTAGCCCAAACCGTGTTTGATTTAGAGTTCGAACTGCATCTGTCAATATAGGACAAAACAGAGTGAAACCTAAAAATTCAAAGTGTTCTTGCAAAAGAATTCTTCAACCTAGGAGAACGAAACTTGGGCATCCAAGTTTGATTGGTGCACTGCTCATTACTTGAAAGTATCATGAAGGTCAGAAGAAAAAATATATGATGAGATTTCAGGAGACTGTAGTTTTTTGGCAGCCTAACAACGCCTTTCATTGAATGTGTTATTCGCCAGTCTATGCTTAAGGTTAAATCAAAAGGAAACAAACCTTAGGGATAGAAAGTAGAACTACTTTATTGTGTCATGTTTCAAGAAGCTAGCACAAACCGTGTTTAATTTAAAGTTCTAACTGCATCTGTCAATATAGGAGAAAACAGAGTGAAACCTAAAAATTCAAACTGTTCCTGCAAACGAATGCTTCAACCTAGAAGAACAAAACTTGGGCATCCAAGTGGGAATGGTGTACTGATCATTACTTGAATGTATCATGAAGATTGGATGAAAAAATATATGTTGAGATTTCAGGAGACTCTAGTTTTTTGAAAGTTTGGCAACCCCTTTCAATATAAGTGTTATTCGCCAGTCCCTGCATTAGGCTACATCAAGAGGAAACAAACCTTAGAGATAGAACGTAGAACTACTTTATTGTGTCAAGTTTCAAGAAGCTAGCACAAACCGTGTTTGATTTAGAGTTCTAGCTGCATCTGTCAATATAGGAGAAAACAGAGTGAAACCTAGAAATTCAAACTCTAACTGCAAACGAATGCATCAACCTAGGAGAACGAAACTTGGGCATCCAAGTTTGATTGGTGTACTGCTCATTACTTGAAAGTATCATTAAGGTCGGAAAAAAATATGTGTTGAGATTTCAGGAGACTCTAGTTTTTTGGCAGCCTAACAACGCCTTTCATTGAAAGTGTTATTCGCCAGTCTGTGCTGAAGGCTACATGAAGAGGAAACAAACCTTAGGGATAGAATGTAGAACTACTTTATTGTGTCAAGTTTCAAGAAGCTAGCCCAAACCGTGTATGATTTAGAGTTTGAACTACATTTGTCAATATAGAAGAAAACAGTGAAACCTAAAAATTAAAACTGTTACTGCAAACGAATGCTTCAACGTAGGAGAATGAAACTTGAGCATCCAAGTGGGATTGGTGTACTGATCATTACTCGAAAGTATCATGAAGATTGGATGCAAAAATATATGTTGAGATTTCAGAAGACTCTCGTTTTTGGAAGTTTGGCAACCCCTTTCAATAAAAGTGTTATTCGCCAGTAACTGCATTAGGCTACATCAAGAGGAAACAAACCTTAGAGATAGAACGTAGAACTACAGTATTTTGTCAAGTTTCAAGAAGCTAGCACAAACCGTGTTTGATTTAGAGTTCGAACTGCATCTGTCAATATAGGACAAAACAGAGTGAAACCTAAAAATTCAAACTGTTCCTGCAAACGAATGCTTCAAACTAGGAGAACGAAACTTGGGCATCCAAGTTTGATTGGTGCACTGCTCATTACTTGAAAGTATCATGAAGGTCGGAAGAAAAAATATATGATGAGATTTCAGGAGACTGTAGTTTTTTGGCAGCCTAACAACGCCTTTCATCGAATGTGTTATTCGCCAGTCTCTGCTTAAGGCTACAACAAGAGGAAACAAACCTTAGGGATAGAACGTAGAACAACTTTATTGTGTCATGTTTCAAGTAGCTAGCACAAACCGTGTTTGATTTAAAGTTCTAACTGCATCTGTCAATATAGGAGAAAACAGAGTGAAACCTAAAAATTCAAACTGTTCCTGCAAACGAATGCTTCAACCTAGAAGAACAAAACTTGGGCATCCAAGTGGGAATGGTGTACTGATCATTACTTGAATGTATCATGAAGATTGGATGAAAAAATATATGTTAAGATTTCAGGAGACTCTAGTTTTTTGAAAGTTTGGCAACCCCTTTCAATATAAGTGTTATTCGCCAGTCCCTGCATTAGGCTACATCAAGAGGAAACAAACCTTAGAGATAGAACGTAGAACTACTTTATTGTGTCAAGTTTCAAGAAGCTAGCACAAACCGTGTTTGATTTAGAGTTCTAGCTGCATCTATCAATATAGGAGAAAACAGAGTGAAACCTAGAAATTCAAACTGTTACTGCAAACGAATGCATCAACCTAGGAGAACGAAACTTGGGCATCCAAGTTTGATTGGTGTACTGCTCATTACTTGAGAGTATCATTAATGTCGGAAAAAAAATATGTGTTGAGATTTCAGGAGACTCTAGTTTTTTGGCAGCCTAACAACGCCTTTCATTGAAAGTGTTATTCGCCAGTCTGTGCTGAAGGCTACATCAAGAGGAAACAAACCTTAGGGATATAATGTAGAACTACTTTATTGTGTCAATTTTCAAGAGGCTAGCCCAAACCGTGTATGATTTAGAGTTTGAACTACATTTGTCAATATAGGAGAAAACAGAGTGAAACCTAAAAATTCAAACTGTTCCTGCAAACGAATGCTTCAATGTAGGAGAATGAAACTTGAGCATCCAAGTGGGATTGGTGTACTGATCATTACTTGAAAGTATCATGAAGATTGGATGAAAAAATATATGTTGAGATTTCAGAAAACTCTAGTTTTTGGAAGTTCGGCAACCCCTTTCAATAAAAGTGTTATTCGCCAGTCCCTGCATTAGGCTACATCAAGAGGAAACAAACCTTAGAGATAGAAAGTAGAACTATAGTATTTTGTCAAGTTTCATGAAGCTAGCCCAAACCGTGTTTGATTTAGAGTTCGAACTGCATCTGTCAATATAGGACAAAACAGAGTGAAACCTAAAAATTCAAAGTGTTCTTGCAAACGAATTCTTCAACCTAGGAGAACGAAACTTGGGCATCCAAGTTTGATTGGTGCACTGCTCATTACTTGAAAGTATCATGAAGGTCGGAAGAAAAAATATATGATGAGATTTCAGGAGACTGTAGTTTTTTGGCAGCCTAACAACGCCTTTCATTGAATATGTTATTCGCCAGTCTCTGCTTAAGGCTACATCAAGAGGAAACAAACCTTAGGGATGGAACTTAGAACTACTTTATTGTGTCATGTTTCAAGTAGCTAGCACAAACCGTGTTTGATTTAAAGTTCTAACTGCATCTGTCAATATAGGAGAAAACAGAGTGAAACCTAAAAATTCAAACTGTTCCTGCAAACGAATGCTTCAACCTAGAAGAACAAAACTTGGGCTTCCAAGTGGGAATGGTGTATTGATCATTACTTGAATGTATCATGAAGATTGGATGAAAAAATATATGTTGAGATTTCAGGAGACTCTAGTTTTTTGAACGTTTGGCAACCCCTTTCAATATAAGTGTTATTCGCCAGTCCCTGCATTAGGCTACATCAAGAGGAAACAAACCTTAGAGATAGAACGTAGAACTACTTTATTGTGTCAAGTTTCAACAAGCTAGCACAAACCGTGTTTGATTTAGAGTTCCAGCTGCATATGTCAATATAGGAGAAAACAGAGTGAAACCTAGAAATTCAAACTGTAACTACAAACGAATGCATCAACATAGGAGAACGAAACTTGGGCATCCAAGTTTGATTGGTGTACTGCTCATTACTTGAAAGTATCATTAAGGTCGATAAAAATATGTGTTGAGATTTCAGGAGACTCTAGTTTTTTGGCAGCCTAACAACGCCTTTCATTGAATGTGTTATTCGCCAGTCTCTGCTTAAGGCTACATCAAGAGGAAACAAACCTTAGGGATAGAATGTAGAACTACTTTATTGTGTCAAGTTTCAAGAAGCTAGCCCAAACCGTGTATGATTTAGAGTTTGAACTACATTTGTCAATATAGGAGAAAGCAGAATGAAACCTAAAAATTCAAACTGTTACTGCAAACGAATGCTTCAACCTAGAAGAACAAAACTTGGGCATCCAATTGGGAATGGTGTACTGATCATTACTTGAATGTATCATGAAGATTGGATGAAAAAATATATGTTGAGATTTCAGGAGACTCTAGTTTTTTGAAAGTTTGGCAACCCCTTTCAAAATAAGTGTTATTCGCCAGTCCCTGCATTAGGCTACATCAAGAGGAAACAAACCTTAGAGATAGAACGTAGAACTACTTTATTGTGTCAAGTTTCAAGAAGCTAGCACAAACCGTGTTTGATTTAGTGTTCTAGCTGCATCTGTCAATATAGGAGAAAACAGAGTGAAACCTAGAAATTCAAACTGTAACTGCAAACGAATGCATCAACCTAGGAGAACGAAACTTGGGCATCCAAGTTTGCTTGGTGTACTGCTCATTACTTGAAAGTATCATTAAGGTCGGAAAAAAATATGTGTTGAGATTTCAGGAGACTCTAGTTTTTTGGCAGCCTAACAACGCCTTTCATTGAAAGTGTTATTCGCAAGTCTGTGCTGAAGGCTACATCAAGAGGAAACAAACCTTAGGGATAGAATGTAGAACTACATTTTTGTGTCAAGTTTCAAGAAGCTAGCCCAAACCGTGTATGATTTAGAGTTTGAACTACATTTGTCAATATAGAAGAAAACAGTGAAACCTAAAAATTAAAACTGTTACTGCAAACGAATGCTTCAACGTAGGAGAATGAAACTTGAGCATCCAAGTGGGATTGGTGTACTGATCATTACTCGAAAGTATCATGAAGATTGGATAAAAAAATATATGTTGAGATTTCAGAAGACTCTAGTTTTGGGAAGTTTGGCAACCCCTTTCAATAAAAGTGTTATTCGCCAGTCCCTGCATTAGGCTACATCAAGAGGAAACAAACCTTAGAGATAGAACGTAGAACTAGAGTATTTTGTCAAGTTTCAAGAAGCTAGCACAAACCGTGTTTGATTTAGAGTTCGAACTGCATCTGTCAATATAGGACAAAACAGAGTGAAACCTAAAAATTCAAACTGTTCCTGCAAACGAATGCTTCAACCTAGGAGAACAAAACTTGGGCATCCAAGTTTGATTGGTGTACTGCTCATTACTTGAAAGTATCATTAAGGTCGGAAAAAAATATGTGTTGAGATTTCAGGAGACTCTAGTTTTTTGGCAGCCTAACAACGCCTTTCATTGAATGTGTTATTCGCCAGTCTCTGCTTAAGGCTACATCAAGTGGAAACAAACCTTAGGGATAGAACGTAGAACTACTTTATTGAGTCATGTTTCAAGTAGCTAGCACAAACCGTGTTTGATTTAAAGTTCTAACTGCATCTGTCAATATAGGAGAAAACAGAGTGAAACCTAAAAATTCAAACTGTTCCTGCAAACGAATGCTTCAACCTAGAAGAACAAAACTTGGGCATCCAAGTGGGAATGGTGTACTGATCATTACTTGAATGTATCATGAAGATTGGATGAAAAAATATATGTTGAGATTTCAGGAGACTCTAGTTTTTTGAAAGTTTGGCAACCCCTTTCAATATAAGTGTTATTCGCCAGTCCCTGCATTAGGCTACATCAAGAGGAAACAAACCTTAGAGATAGAACGTAGAACTACTTTATTGTGTCAAGTTTCAAGAAGCTAGCACAAACCGTGTTTGATTTAGAGTTCTAGCTGCATCTGTCAATATAGGAGAAAACAGAGTGAAACCTAGAAATTCAAACTCTAACTGCAAACGAATGCATCAACCTAGGAGAACGAAACTTGGGCATCCAAGTTTGATTGGTGTACTGCTCATTACTTGAAAGTATCATTAAGGTCGGAAAAAAATATGTGTTGAGATTTCAGGAGACTCTAGTTTTTTGGCAGCCTAACAACGCCTTTCATTGAAAGTGTTATTCGCCAGTCTGTGCTGAAGGCTACATGAAGAGGAAACAAACCTTAGGGATAGAATGTAGAACTACTTTATTGTGTCAAGTTTCAAGAAGCTAGCCCAAACCGTGTATGATTTAGAGTTTGAACTACATTTGTCAATATAGAAGAAAACAGTGAAACCTAAAAATTAAAACTGTTACTGCAAACGAATGCTTCAACGTAGGAGAATGAAACTTGAGCATCCAAGTGGGATTGGTGTACTGATCATTACTCGAAAGTATCATGAAGATTGGATGCAAAAATATATGTTGAGATTTCAGAAGACTCTCGTTTTTGGAAGTTTGGCAACCCCTTTCAATAAAAGTGTTATTCGCCAGTAACTGCATTAGGCTACATCAAGAGGAAACAAACCTTAGAGATAGAACGTAGAACTACAGTATTTTGTCAAGTTTCAAGAAGCTAGCACAAACCGTGTTTGATTTAGAGTTCGAACTGCATCTGTCAATATAGGACAAAACAGAGTGAAACCTAAAAATTCAAACTGTTCCTGCAAACGAATGCTTCAAACTAGGAGAACGAAACTTGGGCATCCAAGTTTGATTGGTGCACTGCTCATTACTTGAAAGTATCATGAAGGTCGGAAGAAAAAATATATGATGAGATTTCAGGAGACTGTAGTTTTTTGGCAGCCTAACAACGCCTTTCATCGAATGTGTTATTCGCCAGTCTCTGCTTAAGGCTACAACAAGAGGAAACAAACCTTAGGGATAGAACGTAGAACAACTTTATTGTGTCATGTTTCAAGTAGCTAGCACAAACCGTGTTTGATTTAAAGTTCTAACTGCATCTGTCAATATAGGAGAAAACAGAGTGAAACCTAAAAATTCAAACTGTTCCTGCAAACGAATGCTTCAACCTAGAAGAACAAAACTTGGGCATCCAAGTGGGAATGGTGTACTGATCATTACTTGAATGTATCATGAAGATTGGATGAAAAAATATATGTTAAGATTTCAGGAGACTCTAGTTTTTTGAAAGTTTGGCAACCCCTTTCAATATAAGTGTTATTCGCCAGTCCCTGCATTAGGCTACATCAAGAGGAAACAAACCTTAGAGATAGAACGTAGAACTACTTTATTGTGTCAAGTTTCAAGAAGCTAGCACAAACCGTGTTTGATTTAGAGTTCTAGCTGCATCTATCAATATAGGAGAAAACAGAGTGAAACCTAGAAATTCAAACTGTTACTGCAAACGAATGCATCAACCTAGGAGAACGAAACTTGGGCATCCAAGTTTGATTGGTGTACTGCTCATTACTTGAGAGTATCATTAATGTCGGAAAAAAAATTTGTGTTGAGATTTCAGGAGACTCTAGTTTTTTGGCAGCCTAACAACGCCTTTCATTGAAAGTGTTATTCGCCAGTCTGTGCTGAAGGCTACATCAAGAGGAAACAAACCTTAGGGATATAATGTAGAACTACTTTATTGTGTCAATTTTCAAGAGGCTAGCCCAAACCGTGTATGATTTAGAGTTTGAACTACATTTGTCAATATAGGAGAAAACAGAGTGAAACCTAAAAATTCAAACTGTTCCTGCAAACGAATGCTTCAATGTAGGAGAATGAAACTTGAGCATCCAAGTGGGATTGGTGTACTGATCATTACTTGAAAGTATCATGAAGATTGGATGAAAAAATATATGTTGAGATTTCAGAAAACTCTAGTTTTTGGAAGTTCGGCAACCCCTTTCAATAAAAGTGTTATTCGCCAGTCCCTGCATTAGGCTACATCAAGAGGAAACAAACCTTAGAGATAGAAAGTAGAACTATAGTATTTTGTCAAGTTTCATGAAGCTAGCCCAAACCGTGTTTGATTTAGAGTTCGAACTGCATCTGTCAATATAGGACAAAACAGAGTGAAACCTAAAAATTCAAAGTGTTCTTGCAAACGAATTCTTCAACCTAGGAGAACGAAACTTGGGCATCCAAGTTTGATTGGTGCACTGCTCATTACTTGAAAGTATCATGAAGGTCGGAAGAAAAAATATATGATGAGATTTCAGGAGACTGTAGTTTTTTGGCAGCCTAACAACGCCTTTCATTGAATATGTTATTCGCCAGTCTCTGCTTAAGGCTACATCAAGAGGAAACAAACCTTAGGGATGGAACTTAGAACTACTTTATTGTGTCATGTTTCAAGTAGCTAGCACAAACCGTGTTTGATTTAAAGTTCTAACTGCATCTGTCAATATAGGAGAAAACAGAGTGAAACCTAAAAATTCAAACTGTTCCTGCAAACGAATGCTTCAACCTAGAAGAACAAAACTTGGGCTTCCAAGTGGGAATGGTGTATTGATCATTACTTGAATGTATCATGAAGATTGGATGAAAAAATATATGTTGAGATTTCAGGAGACTCTAGTTTTTTGAACGTTTGGCAACCCCTTTCAATATAAGTGTTATTCGCCAGTCCCTGCATTAGGCTACATCAAGAGGAAACAAACCTTAGAGATAGAACGTAGAACTACTTTATTGTGTCAAGTTTCAAGAAGCTAGCACAAACCGTGTTTGATTTAGTGTTCTAGCTGCATCTGTCAATATAGGAGAAAACAGAGTGAAACCTAGAAATTCAAACTGTAACTGCAAACGAATGCATCAACCTAGGAGAACGAAACTTGGGCATCCAAGTTTGCTTGGTGTACTGCTCATTACTTGAAAGTATCATTAAGGTCGGAAAAAAATATGTGTTGAGATTTCAGGAGACTCTAGTTTTTTGGCAGCCTAACAACGCCTTTCATTGAAAGTGTTATTCGCAAGTCTGTGCTGAAGGCTACATCAAGAGGAAACAAACCTTAGGGATAGAATGTAGAACTACATTTTTGTGTCAAGTTTCAAGAAGCTAGCCCAAACCGTGTATGATTTAGAGTTTGAACTACATTTGTCAATATAGAAGAAAACAGTGAAACCTAAAAATTAAAACTGTTACTGCAAACGAATGCTTCAACGTAGGAGAATGAAACTTGAGCATCCAAGTGGGATTGGTGTACTGATCATTACTCGAAAGTATCATGAAGATTGGATAAAAAAATATATGTTGAGATTTCAGAAGACTCTAGTTTTGGGAAGTTTGGCAACCCCTTTCAATAAAAGTGTTATTCGCCAGTCCCTGCATTAGGCTACATCAAGAGGAAACAAACCTTAGAGATAGAACGTAGAACTAGAGTATTTTGTCAAGTTTCAAGAAGCTAGCACAAACCGTGTTTGATTTAGAGTTCGAACTGCATCTGTCAATATAGGACAAAACAGAGTGAAACCTAAAAATTCAAACTGTTCCTGCAAACGAATGCTTCAACCTAGGAGAACAAAACTTGGGCATCCAAGTTTGATTGGTGTACTGCTCATTACTTGAAAGTATCATTAAGGTCGGAAAAAAATATGTGTTGAGATTTCAGGAGACTCTAGTTTTTTGGCAGCCTAACAACGCCTTTCATTGAAAGTGTTATTCGCCAGTCTGTGCTGAAGGCTACATCAAGAGGAAACAACCCTTAGGGATAGAATGTAGAACTACTTTATTGTGTCAAGATTCAAGAAGCTAGCCCAAACCGTGTATGATTTAGAGTTTGAACTACATTTGTCAATATAGAAGAAAACAGTGAAACCTAAAAATTAAAACTGTTACTGCAAACGAATGCTTCAACGTAGGAGAATGAAACTTGAGCATCCAAGTGGGATTGGTGTACTGATCATTACTTGAAAGTATCATGAAGATTGGATGCAAAAATATATGTTGAGATTTCAGAAGACTCTAGTTTTTTGAAAGTTTGGCAACCCCTTTCAATATAAGTGTTATTCGCCAGTCCCTGCATTAGGCTACATCAAGAGGAAACAAACCTTAGAGATAGAACGTAGAACTACTTTATTGTGTCAAGTTTCAAGAAGCTAGCACAAACCGTGTTTGATTTAGATTTCTAGCTGCATCTGTCAATATAGGAGAAAACAGAGTGAAACCTAGAAATTCAAACTGTTCCTGCAAACGAATGCATCAACCTAGGAGAACGAAACTTGGGCATCCAAGTTTGATTGGTGTACTGCTCATTACTTGAGAGTATCATTAATGTCGGAAAAAAAATATGTGTTGAGATTTCAGGAGACTCTAGTTTTTTGGCAGCCTAACAACGCCTTTCATTGAAAGTGTTATTCGCCAGTCTGTGCTGAAGGCTACATCAAGAGGAAACAAACCTTAGGGATATAATGTAGAACTACTTTATTGTGTCAATTTTCAAGAGGCTAGCCCAAACCGTGTATGATTTAGAGTTTGAACTACATTTGTCAATATAGGAGAAAACAGAGTGAAACCTAAAAATTCAAACTGTTCCTGCAAACGAATGCTTCAATGTAGGAGAATGAAACTTGAGCATCCAAGTGGGATTGGTGTACTGATCATTACTTGAAAGTATCATGAAGATTGGATGAAAAAATATATGTTGAGATTTCAGAAAACTCTAGTTTTTGGAAGTTCGGCAACCCCTTTCAATAAAAGTGTTATTCGCCAGTCCCTGCATTAGGCTACATCAAGAGGAAACAAACCTTAGAGATAGAACGTAGAACTATAGTATTTTGTCAAGTTTCATGAAGCTAGCCCAAACCGTGTTTGATTTAGAGTTCGAACTGCATCTGTCAATATAGGACAAAACAGAGTGAAACCTAAAAATTCAAAGTGTTCTTGCAAACGAATTCTTCAACCTAGGAGAACGAAACTTGGGCATCCAAGTTTGATTGGTGCACTGCTCATTACTTGAAAGTATCATGAAGGTCGGAAGAAAAAATATATGATGAGATTTCAGGAGACTGTAGTTTTTTGGCAGCCTAACAACGCCTTTCATTGAATATGTTATTCGCCAGTCTCTGCTTAAGGCTACATCAAGAGGAAACAAACCTTAGGGATAGAACTTAGAACTACTTTATTGTGTCATGTTTCAAGTAGCTAGCACAAACCGTGTTTGATTTAAAGTTCTAACTGCATCTGTCAGTATAGGAGAAAACAGAGTGAAACCTAAAAATTCAAACTGTTCCTGCAAACGAATGCTTCAACCTAGAAGAACAAAACTTGGGCATCCAAGTGGGAATGGTGTATTGATCATTACTTGAATGTATCATGAAGATTGGATGAAAAAATATATGTTGAGATTTCAGGAGACTCTAGTTTTTTGAAAGTTTGGCAACCCCTTTCAATATAAGTGTTATTCGCCAGTCCCTGCATTAGGCTACATCAAGAGGAAACAAACCTTAGAGATAGAACGTAGAACTACTTTATTGTGTCAAGTTTCAAGAAGCTAGCACAAACCGTGTTTGATTTAGAGTTCCAGCTGCATATGTCAATATAGGAGAAAACAGAGTGAAACCTAGAAATTCAAACTGTAACTACAAACGAATGCATCAACATAGGAGAACGAAACTTGGGCATCCAAGTTTGATTGGTGTACTGCTCATTACTTGAAAGTATCATTAAGGTCGGAAAAAAATATGTGTTGAGATTTCAGGAGACTCTAGTTTTTTGGCAGCCTAACAACGCCTTTCATTGAATGTGTTATTCGCCAGTCTCTGCTTAAGGCTACATCAAGAGGAAACAAAACTTAGGGATAGAATGTAGAACTACTTTATTGTGTCAAGTTTCAAGAAGCTAGCCGAAACCGTGTATGATTTAGAGTTTGAACTACATTTGTCAATATAGGAGAAAGCAGAATGAAACCTAAAAATTCAAACTGTTACTGCAAACGAATGCTTCAACCTAGAAGAACAAAACTTGGGCATCCAATTGGGAATGGTGTACTGATCATTACTTGAATGTATCATGAAGATTGGATGAAAAAATATATGTTGAGATTTCAGGAGACTCTAGTTTTTTGAAAGTTTGGCAACCCCTTTCAAAATAAGTGTTATTCGCCAGTCCCTGCATTAGGCTACATCAAGAGGAAACAAACCTTAGAGATAGAACGTAGAACTACTTTATTGTGTCAAGTTTCAAGAAGCTAGCACAAACCGTGTTTGATTTAGTGTTCTAGCTGCATCTGTCAATATAGGAGAAAACAGAGTGAAACCTAGAAATTCAAACTGTAACTGCAAACGAATGCATCAACCTAGGAGAACGAAACTTGGGCATCCAAGTTTGATTGGTGTACTGCTCATTACTTGAAAGTATCATGAAGGTCGGACGAAAAAATATATGATGAGATACAGGAGACTGTAGTTTTTTGGCAGCCTAACAACGCCTTTCATTGAATGTGTTATTCGCCAGTCTCTGCTTAAGGGTACATCAAGAGGAAACAAACCTTAGGGATAGAACGTAGAACTACTTTATTGTGTCATGTTTCAAGTAGCTAGCACAAACCGTGTTTGATTTAAAGTTCTAACTGCATCTGTCAATATAGGAGAAAACAGAGTGAAACCTAAAAATTCAAACTGTTCCTGCAAACGAATGCTTCAACCTAGAAGAACAAAACTTGGGCATCCAAGTGGGAATGGTGTACTGATCATTACTTGAATGTATCATGAAGATTGGATGAAAAAATATATGTTGAGATTTCAGGAGACTCTAGTTTTTTGAAAGTTTGGCAACCCCTTTCAATATAAGTGTTATTCGCCAGTCCCTGCATTAGGCTACATCAAGAGGAAACAAACCTTAGAGATAGAACGTAGAACTACTTTATTGTGTCAAGTTTCAAGAAGCTAGCACAATCCGTGTTTGATTTAGAGTTCTAGCTGCATCTGTCAATATAGGAGAAAACAGAGTGAAACCTAGAAATTCAAACTGTAACTGCAAACGAATGCATCAACCTAGGAGAAAGAAACTTGGGCATCCAAGTTTGATTGGTGTACTGCTCATTAATTGAAAGTATCATTAAGGTCGGAAAAAAATATGTGTTGAGATTTCAGGAGACTCTTTTTTTTGGCAGCCTAACAACGCCTTTCATTGAAAGTGTTATTCGCCAGTCTTTGCTGTAGGCTACATCAAGAGGAAACAAACCTTAGGGATAGAATGTAGAACTACTTTATTGTGTCAAGTTTCAAGAAGCTAGCCCAAACCGTGTATGATTTAGAGTTTGAACTACATTTGTCAATATAGGAGAAAGCAGAATGAAACCTAAAAATTCAAACTGTTACTGCAAACGAATGCTTCAACGTAGGAAAATGAAACTTGAGCATCCAAGTGGGATTGGTGTACTGATCATTACTCGAAAGTATAATGAAGATTGGGTAAAAAAATATATGTTGAGATTTTAGAAGACTCTAGTTTTGGGAAGTTTGGCAACCCCTTTCAATAAAAGTGTTATTCGCCAGTAACTGCATTAGGCTACATCAAGAGGAAACAAACCTTAGAGATAGAACGTAGAACTACAATATTTTGTCAAGTTTCAAGAAGCTAGCACAAACCGTGTTTGATTTAGAGTTCTAGCTGCATCTGTCAATATAGGAGAAAACAGAGTGAAACCTAGAAATTCAAACTGTTCCTGCAAACGAATGCATCAACCTAGGAGAACGAAACTTGGGCATCCAAGTTTGATTTGTGTACTGCTCATTACTTGAAAGTATCATTAATGTCGGAAAAAAAATATGTGTTGAGATTTCAGGAGACTCTAGTTTTTTGGCAGCCTAACAACGCCTTTCATTGAAAGTGTTATTCGCCAGTCTGTGCTGAAGGCTACATCAAGAGGAAACAAACCTTAGGGATATAATGTAGAACTACTTTATTGTGTCAATTTTCAAGAGGCTAGCCCAAACCGTGTATGATTTAGAGTTTGAACTACATTTGTCAATATAGGAGAAAACAGAGTGAAACCTAAAAATTCAAACTGTTCCTGCAAACGAATGCTTCAATGTAGGAGAATGAAACTTGAGCATCCAAGTGGGATTGGTGTACTGATCATTACTTGAAAGTATCATGAAGATTGGATGAAAAAATATATGTTGAGATTTCAGAAAACTCTAGTTTTTGGAAGTTCGGCAACCCCTTTCAATAAAAGTGTTATTCGCCAGTCCCTGCATTAGGCTACATCAAGAGGAAACAAACCTTAGAGATAGAACGTAGAACTATAGTATTTTGTCAAGTTTCATGAAGCTAGCCCAAACCGTGTTTGATTTAGAGTTCGAACTGCATCTGTCAATATAGGACAAAACAGAGTGAAACCTAAAAATTCAAAGTGTTCTTGCAAACGAATTCTTCAACCTAGGAGAACGAAACTTGGGCATCCAAGTTTGATTGGTGCACTGCTCATTACTTGAAAGTATCATGAAGGTCGGAAGAAAAAATATATGATGAGATTTCAGGAGACTGTAGTTTTTTGGCAGCCTAACAACGCCTTTCATTGAATATGTTATTCGACAGTCTCTGCTTAAGGATACATCAAGAAGAAACAAACTTTAGGGATAGAACGTAGAACTACTTTATTGTGTCATGTTTCAAGTAGCTAGCACAAACCGTGTTTGATTTAAAGTTCTAACTGCATCTGTCGATATAGGAGAAAACAGAGTGAAACCTAAAAATTCAAACTGTTCCTGCAAACGAATGCTTCAACCTAGAAGAACAAAACTTGGGCATCCAAGTGGGAATGGTGTATTGATCATTACTTGAATGTATCATGAAGATTGGATGAAAAAATACATGTTGAGATTTCAGGAGACTCTAGTTTTTTGAAAGTTTGGCAACCCCTTTCAATATAAGTGTTATTCGCCAGTCCCTGCATTAGGCTACATCAAGAGGAAACAAACTTTAGAGATAGAACGTAGAACTACTTTATTGTGTCAAGTTTCAACAAGCTAGCACAAACCGTGTTTGATTTAGAGTTCTAGCTGCATATGTCAATATAGGAGAAAACAGAGTGAAACCTAGAAACTCAAACTGTAACTACAAACGAATGCATCAACCTAGGAGAACGAAACTTGGGCATCCAAGTTTGATTGGTGTACTGCTCATTACTTGAAAGTATCATTAAGGTCGGAAAAAAATATGTGTTGAGATTTCAGGAGACTCTAGTTTTTTGGCAGCCTAACAACGCCTTTCATTGAATGTGTTATTCGCCAGTCTCTGCTTAAGGCTACATCAAGAGGAAACAAACCTTAGGGATAGAATGTAGAACTACTTTATTGTGTCAAGTTTCAAGAAGCTAGCCCAAACCGTGTATGATTTAGAGTTTGAACTACATTTGTCAATATAGGAGAAAGCAGAATGAAACCTAAAAATTCAAACTGTTACTGCAAACGAATGCTTCAACCTAGAAGAACAAAACTTGGGCATCCAATTGGGAATGGTGTACTGATCATTACTTGAATGTATCATGAAGATTGGATGAAAAAATATATGTTGAGATTTCAGGAGACTCTAGTTTTTTGAAAGTTTGGCAACCCCTTTCGATATAAGTGTTATTCGCCAGTCCCTGCATTAGGCTACATCAAGAGGAAACAAACCTTAGAGATAGAACGTAGAACTACTTTATTTTGTCAAGTTTCAAGAAGCTAGCACAAACCGTGTTTGATTTAGAGTTCTAGCTGCATCTGTCAATATAGGAGAAAACAGAGTGAAACCTAGAAATTCAAACTGTAACTGCAAACGAATGCATCAACCTAGGAGAAAGAAACTTGGGCATCCAAGTTTGATTGGTGTACTGCTCATTAATTGAAAGTATCATTAAGGTCGGAAAAAAATATGTGTTGAGATTTCAGGAGACTCTTTTTTTTGGCAGCCTAACAACGCCTTTCATTGAAAGTGTTATTCGCCAGTCTTTGCTGTAGGCTACATCAAGAGGAAACAAACCTTAGGGATAGAATGTAGAACTACTTTATTGTGTCAAGTTTCAAGAAGCTAGCCCAAACCGGGTATGATTTAGAGTTTGAACTACATTTGTCAATATAGGAGAAAGCAGAATGAAACCTAAAAATTCAAACTGTTACTGCAAACGAATGCTTCAACGTAGGAGAAGGAAACTTGAGCATCCAAGTGGGATTGGTGTACTGATCATTACTCGAAAGTATCATGAAGATTGGATAAAAAAAAATATGTTGAGATTTCAGAAGACTCTAGTTTTGGGAAGTTTGGCAACCCCTTTCAATAAAAGTGTTATTCGCCAGAACCTGCATTAGGCTACATCAAGAGGAAACAAACCTTAGAGATAGAACGTAGAACTGCAGTATTTTGTCAAGTTTCAAGAAGCTAGCACAAACCGTGTTTGATTTAGAGTTCGAACTGCATCTGTCAATATAGGACAAAACAGAGTGAAACCTAAAAATTCAAACTGTTCCTGCAAACGAATGCTTCAACTAGGAGAACGAAACTTGGGCATCCAAGTTTGATTGGTGCACTGCTCAACACTTGAAAGTATCATGAAGGTCGGAAGAAAAAATATATGATGAGATTTCAGGAGACTGTAGTTTTTTGGCAGCCTAACAACGCCTATCATTGAATGTGTTATTCGCCAGTCTCTGCTTAAGGCTACATCAAGAGGAAACAAACCTTAGGGATAGAACGTAGAACTACTTTATTGTGTCATGTTTCAAGTAGCTAGCACAAACCGTGTTTGATTTAAAGTTCTAACTGCATCTGTCAATATAGGAGAAAACAGAGTGAAACCTAAAAATTCAAACTGTTCCTGCAAACGAATGCTTCAACCTAGAAGAACAAAACTTGGGCATCCAAGTGGGAATGGTGTACTGATCATTACTTGAATGTATCATGAAGATTGGATGAAAAAATATATGTTGAGATTTCAGGAGACTCTAGTTTTTTGAAAGTTTGGCAACCCCTTTCAATATAAGTGTTATTCGCCAGTCCCTGCATTAGGCTACATCAAGAGGAAACAAACCTTAGAGATAGAACGTAGAACTACTTTATTGTGTCAAGTTTCAAGAAGCTAGCACAAACCGTGTTTGATTTAGAGTTTGAACTGCATTTGTCAATATAGAAGAAAACAGTGAAACCTAAAAATTAAAACTGTTACTGCAAACGAATGCTTCAACGTAGGAGAATGAAACTTGAGCATCCAAGTGGGATTGGTGTACTGATCATTACTTGAAAGTATCGTGAAAATCGGATGCAAAAATATATGTTGAAGTTTCAGAAGACTCTAGTTTTTGGAAATTTGGCAACCCCTTTCAATAAAAGTGTTATTCGCCAGTAACTGCATTAGGCTACATCAAGAGGAAACAAACCTTAGAGATAGAACGTAGAACTACAGTATTTTGTCAAGTTTCAAGAAGCTAGCACCAACCGTGTTTGATTTAGAGTTCGAACTGCATCTGTCAATATAGGACAAAACAGAGTGAAACCTAAAAATTCAAACTGTTCCTGCAAACGAATGCTTCAACCTAGGAGAACGAAACTTGGGTATCCAAGTTTGAATGGTGCACTGCTCATTACTTGAATGTATCATGAAGGTCGGACGAAAAAATATATGATGAGATTTCAGGAGACTGTAGTTTTTTGGCAGCCTAACAACGCCTTTCATTGAATGTGTTATTCGCCAGTCTCTGCTTAAGGCTACATCAAGAGGAAACAAACCTTAGGGATAGAACGTAGAAATACTTTATTTTGTCATGTTTCAAGTAGCTAGCACAAACCGTGTTTGATTTAAAGTTCTAACTGCATCTGTCAATATAGGAGAAAACAGAGTGAAACCTAAAAATTCAAACTGTTCCTGCAAACGAATGCTTCAACCTAGAAGAACAAAACTTGGGCATCCAAGTGGGAATGGTGGACTGATCATTACTTGAATGTATCATGAAGATTGGATGAAAAAATATATGTTGAGATTTCAGGAGACTCTAGTTTTTTGAAAGTTTGGCAACCCCTTTCAATATAAGTGTTATTCGCCAGTCCCTGCATTAGGCTACATCAAGAGGAAACAAACCTTAGAGATAGAACGTAGAACTACTTTATTGTGTCAAGTTTCAAGAAGCTAGCACAAATCGTGTTTGATTTAGAGTTCTAGCTGCATCTGTCAATAAAGGAGAAAACAGAGTGAAACCTAGAAATTCAAACTGTTACTGCAAACGAATGCATCAACCTAGGAGAACGAAACTTGGGCATCCAAGTTTGATTGGTGTACTGCTCATTACTTGAAAGTATCATTAAGTTCGGAAAAAAATATGTGTTGAGATTTCAGGAGACTCTAGTTTTTTGGCAGCCTAACAACGCCTTTCATTGAAAGTGTTATTCGCCAGTCTGTGCTGAAGGCTACATCAAGAGGAAACAAACCTTAGGGATAGAATGTAGAACTACTTTATTGTGTCAAGTTTCAAGAAGCTAGCCCAAACCGTGTATGATTTAGAGTTTGAACTACATTTGTCAATATAGGAGAAAGCAGAATGAAACCTAAAAATTCAAACTGTTACTGCAAACGAATGCTTCAACGTAGGAGAAGGAAACTTGAGCATCCAAGTGGGATTGGTGTACTGATCATTACTCGAAAGTACCATGAAGATTGGATAAAAAAATATATGTTGAGATTTCAGAAGACTCTAGTTTTGGGAAGTTTGGCAACCCCTTTCAATAAAAGTGTTATTCGCCAGTAACTGCATTAGGCTACATCAAGAGGAAACAAACCTTAGAGATAGAACGTAGAACTACAGTATTTTGTCAAGTTTCAAGAAGCTAGCACAAACCCTGTTTGATTTAGAGTTCGAACTGCATCTGTCAATATAGGAAAAAACAGAGTGAAACCTAAAAATTCAAACTGTTCCTGCAAACGAATGCTTCAACCTAGGAGAACGAAACTTGGGCATCCAAGTTTGATTGGTGCACTGCTCATTACTTGAAAGTATCATGAAGGTCGGAAGAAAAAATATATGATGAGATTTCAGGAGACTGTAGTTTTTTGGCAGCCTAACAACGCCTTTCATCGAATGTGTTATTCGCCAGTCTCTGCTTAAGGCTACATCAAGAGGAAACAAACCTTAGGGATAGAACGTAGAACTACTTTATTGTGTCATGTTTCAAATAGCTAGCACAAACCGTGTTTGATTTAAAGTTCTAACTGCATCTGTCAATATAGGAGAAAACAGAGTGAAACCTAAAAATTCAAACTGTTCCTGCAAACGAATGCTTCAACCTAGAGGAACAAAACTTGGGCATCCAAGTGGGAATGGTGTACTGATCATTACTTGAATGTATCATGAAGATTGGATGAAAAAATATATGTTGAGATTTCAGGAGACTCTAGTTTTTTGAAAGTTTGGCAACCCCTTTCAATATAAGTGTTATTCGCCAGTCCCTGCATTAGGCTACATCAAGAGGAAACAAACCTTAGAGATAGAACGTAGAACTACTTTATTGTGTCAAGTTAGAAGAAGCTAGCACAAACCGTGTTTGATTTAGAGTTCTAGCTGCCTCTGTGAATATAGGAGAAAACAGAGTGAAACCTAGAAATTCAAACTGTTACTGCAAACGAATGCATCAACCTGGGAGAACGAAAATTGGGCATCCAAGTTTGATTGGTGTACTGCTCATTACTTGAAAGTATCATTAAGGTCGGAAAATAATATGTGTTGAGATTTCAGGAGACTCTAGTTTTTTGGCAGCCTAACAACGCCTTTCATTGAAAGTGTTATTCGCCAGTCTGTGCTGAAGGCTACATCAAGAGGAAACAAACCTTAGGGATAGAATGTAGAACTACTTTATTGTGTCAAGTTTCAAGAAGCTAGCCCAAACCGTGTATGATTTAGAGTTTGAACTACATTTGTCAATATAGAAGAAAACAGTGAAACCTAAAAATTAAAACTGTTACTGCAAACGAATGCTTCAACGTAGGAGAATGAAACTTGAGCATCCAAGTGGGATTGGTGTACTGATCATTACTCGAAAGTATCATGAAGATTGGATAAAAAAATATATGTTGAGATTTCAGAAGACTCTAGTTCTTGGAAGTTTGGCAACCCCTTTCAATAAAAGTGTTATTCGCCAGTAACTGCATTAGGCTACATCAAGAGGAAACAAACCTTAGAGATAGAACGTAGAACTACAGTATTTTGTCAAGTTTCAAGAAGCTAGCACAAACCGTGTTTGATTTAGAGTTCGAACTGCATCTGTCAATATAGGACAAAACAGAGTGAAACCTAAAAATTCAAACTGTTCCTGCAAACGAATGCTTCAACCTAGGAGAACGAAACTTGGGCATCCAAGTTTGATTGGTGCACTGCTCATTACTTGAAAGTATCATGAAGGTCGGAAGAAAAAATATATGATGAGATTTCAGGAGACTGTAGTTTTTTGGCAGCCTAACAACGCCTTTCATTGAATGTCTTATTCGCCAGTCTCTACTTAAGGCTACATCAAGAGGAAACAAACCTTACGGATAGAACGTAGAACTACTTTATTGTGTCATGTTTCAAATAGCTAGCACAAACCGTGTTTGATTTAATGTTCTAAATGCATCTGTCAATATAGGAGAAAACAGAGTGAAACCTAAAAATTCAAACTGTTACTGCAAACGAATGCATCAACCTAGGAGAACGAAACTTGGGCATCCAAGTTTGATTGGTGTACTGCTCATTAATTGAAAGTATCATTAAGGTCGGAAAAAAATATGTGTTGAGATTTCAGGAGACTCTAGTTTTTTGGCAGCCTAACAACGCCTTTCATTGAAAGTGTTATTCGCCAGTCTGTGCTGAAGGCTACATCAAGAGGAAACAAACCTTAGGGATAGAATGTAGAACTACTTTATTGTGTCACGTTTCAAGAAGCTAGCCCAAACCGTGTATGATTTAGAGTTTGAACTACATTTGTCAATATAGGAGAAAGCAGAATGAAACCTAAAAATTCAAACTGTTACTGCAAACGAATGCTTCAACGTAGGAGAAGGAAACTTGAGCATCCAAGTGGGATTGGTGTACTGATCATTACTCGAAAGTATCATGAAGATTGGATAAAAAAATATATGTTGAGATTTCAGAAGACTCTAGTTTTGGGACGTTTGGCAACCCCTTTCAATAAAAGTGTTATTCGCCAGTCCCTGCATTAGGCTACATCAAGAGGAAACAAACCTTAGAGATAGAACGTAGAACTACAGTATTTTGTCAAGTTTCAAGAAGCTAGCACAAACCGTGTTTGATTTAGAGTTCGAACTGCATCTGTCAATATAGGACAAACAGAGTGAAACCTAAAAATTCAAACTGTTCCTGCAAACGAATGCTTCAACCTAGGAGAACGAAACATGGGCATCCAAGTTTGATTGGTGCACTGCTCATTACTTGAAAGTATCATGAAGGTCGGAAGAAAAAATATATGATGAGATTTCAGGAGACTGTAGTTTTTTGGCAGCCTAACAACGCCTTTCATTGAATGTGTTATTCGCCAGTCTCTGCTTAAGGCTACATCAAGAGGAAACAAACCTTCGGGATAGAACGTAGAACTACTTTATTGTGTCATGTTTCAAGTAGCTAGCACAAACCGTGTTTGATTTAAAGTTCTAACTGCATCTGTCAATATAGGAGAAAACAGAGTGAAACCTAAAAATTCAAACTGTTCCTGCAAACGAATGCTTCAACCTAGAAGAACGAAACTTGGGCATCCAAGTGGGAATGGTGTACTGATCATTACTTGAATGTATCGTGAAGATTGGATGAAAAAATATATGTTGAGATTTCAGGAGACTCTAGTTTTTGAAAGTTTGGCAACCCCTTTCAATATAAGTGTTATTCACCAGTCCCTGCATTAGGCTACATCAACAGGAAACAAACCTTAGAGATAGAACGTAGAACTTCTTTATTGTGTCAAGTTTCAAGAAGCTAGCACAAACCGTGTTTGATTTAGAGTTCTAGCTGAATTTGTCAATATAGGAGAAAACAGAGTGAAACCTAGAAATTCAAACTGTTACTGCAAACGAATGCATCAACCTAGGAGAACGAAACTTGGGCATCCAAGTTTGCTTGGTGTACTGCTCATTACTTGAAAGTATCATTAAGGTCGGAAAAAAATATGTGTTGAGATTTCAGGAGACTCTAGTTTTTTGGCAGCCTAACAACGCCTTTCATTGAAAGTGTTATTCGCCAGTCTGTGCTGAAGGCTACATGAAGAGGAAACAAACCTTAGGGATAGAATGTAGAACTACTTTATTGTGTCAAGTTTCAAGAAGCTAGCCCAAACCGTGTATGATTTAGAGTTTGAACTACATTTGTCAATATAGGAGAAAGCAGAATGAAACCTAAAAATTCAAACTGTTACTGCAAACGAATGCTTCAACGTAGGAGAAGGAAACTTGAGCATCCAAGTGGGATTGGTGTACTGATGATTACTCGAAAGTATCATGAAGATTGGATAAAAAAAATATGTTGAGATTTCAGAAGACTCTAGTTTTTGGAAGTTTGGCAACCCCTTTCAATAAAAGTGTTATTCGCCAGAACCTGCATTAGGCTACATCAACAGGAAACAAACCTTAGAGATAGAACGTAGAACTTCTTTATTGTGTCAAGTTTCAAGAAGCTAGCACAAACCGTGTTTGATTTAGAGTTCTAGCTGCATCTGTCAATATAGGAGAAAACAGAGTGAAACCTAGAAATTCAAACTGTTACTGCAAATGAATGCATCAACCTAGGAGAACGAAACTTGGGCATCCAAGTTTGATTGGTGTACTGCTCATTACTTGAAAGTATCATTAAGGTCGGAAAAAAATATGTGTTGAGATTTCAGGAGACTCTAGTTTTTTGGCAGCCTAACAACGCCTTTCATTGAAAGTGTTATTCGCCAGTCTGTGCTGAAGGCTACATCAAGAGGAAACAAACCTTAGTGTTAGAATGTACAACTACTTTATTGTGTCAAGTTTCAAGAAGCTAGCCCAAACCGGGTATGATTTAGAGTTTAAACTACATTTGTCAATATAGGAGAAAGCAGAATGAAACCTAAAAATTCAAACTGTTACTGCAAACGAATGCTTCAACGTAGGAGAAGTAAACTTCAGCATCCAAGTGGGATTGGTGTACTGATCATTACTCGAAAGTATCATGAAGATTGGATAAAAAAAAATATGTTGAGATTTCAGAAGACTCTAGTTTTGGGAAGTTTGGCAACCCCTTTCAATAAAAGTGTTATTCGCCAGAACCTGCATTAGGTTACATCAAGAGGAAACAAACCTTAGAGATAGAACGTAGAACTACAGTATTTTGTCAAGTTTCAAGAAGCTAGCACAAACCGTGTTTGATTTAGAGTTCGAACTGCATCTGTCAATATAGGACAAAACAGAGAGAAACCTAAAAATTCAAACTGTTCCTGCAAACGAATGCTTCAACCTAGGAGAACGAAACTTGGGCATCCAAGTTTGATTGGTGCACTGCTCATTACTTGAAAGTATCATGAAGGTCGGAAGAAAAAATATATGATGAGATTTCAGGAGACTGTAGTTTTTTGGCAGCCTTACAACGCCTTTCATTGAATGTGTTATTCACCAGTCTCTGTTTAAGGGTACATCAAGAGGAAACAAACCTTAGGGATAGAACGTAGAACTACTTTATTGTGTCATGTTTCAAGTAGCTAGCACAAACCGTGTTTGATTTAAAGTTCTAACTGCATCTGTCAATATAGGAGAAAACAGAGTGAAACCTAAAAATTCAAACTGTTCCTGCAAACGAATGCTTCAACCTAGAAGAACAAAACTTGGGCATCCAAGTGGGAATGGTGTACTGATCATTACTTGAATGTATCATGAAAATTGGATGAAAAAATATATGTTGAGATTTCAGGAGACTCTAGTTTTTTGAAAGTTTGGCAACCCCTTTCAATATAAGTGTTATTCGCCAGTCCCTGCATTAGGCTACATCAAGAGGAAACAAACCTTAGGGATAGAATGTAGAACTACTTTATTGTGTCAAGTTTCAAGAAGCTAGCCCAAACCGTGTATGATTTAGAGTTTGAACTACATTGTCAATATAGAAGAAAAGAGTGAAACCTAAAAATTAAATCTGTTACTGCAAACGAATGCTTCAACGTAGGAGAATGAAACTTGAGCATCCAAGTGGGATTGGTGTACTCTTCATTACTTGAAAGTATCATGAAGTTTGGATGCAAAAATATATGTTGAAGTTTCAGAAGACTCTAGTTTTAGGAAGTTTGGCATCCCCTTTCAATAAAAGTGTTATTCGCCAGTAACTGCATTAGGCTACATCAAGAGGAAACAAACCTTAGAGATAGAACGTAGAACTACAGTATTTTGTCAAGTTTCAAGAAGCTAGCACAAACCGTGTTTGATTTAGAGTTCGAACTGCATCTGTCAATATAGGACAAAACAGAGTGAAACCTAAAAATTCAAACTGTTCCTGCAAACGAATGCTTCAACCTAGGAGAACGAAACTTGGGTATCCAAGTTTGATTGGTGCACTGCTCATTACTTGAAAGTATCATGAAGGTCGGAAGAAAAAATATATGATGAGATTTCAGGAGACTGTAGTTTTTTGGCAGCCTAACAACGCCTTTCATCGAATGTGTTATTCGCCAGTCTCTGCTTAAGGCTACATCAAGAGGAAACAAACCTTAGGGATAGAACGTAGAACTACTTTATTGTGTCATGTTTCAAGTAGCTAGCACAAACCGTGTTTGATTTAAAGTTCTAACTGCATCTGTCAATATAGGAGAAAACAGAGTGAAACCTAAAAATTCAAACTGTTCCTGCAAACGAATGCTTCAACCTAGAAGAACAAAACTTGGGCATCCAAGTGGGAATGGTGTACTGATCATTACTTGAATGTATCATGAAGATTGGATGAAAAAATATATTTTGAGATTTCAGGAGACTCTAGTTTTTTGAAAGTTTGGCAACCCCTTTCAATATAAGTGTTATTCGCCAGTCCCTGCATTAGGCTACATCAAGAGGAAACAAACCTTAGAGATAGAACGTAGAACTACTTTATTGTGTCAAGTTTCAAGAAGCTAGCACAAACCGTGTTTGATTTAGAGTTCGAACTGCATCTGTCAATATAGGACAAAACAGAGTGAAACCTAAAAATTCAAACTGTTCCTGCAAACGAATGCTTCAACCTAGGAGAACGAAACTTGGGCATCCAAGTTTGATTGGTGCACTGCTCATTACTTGAAAGTATCATGAAAGTCGGAAGAAAAAATATAGGATGAGATTTAAGGAGACTGTAGTTTTTTGGCAGCCTAACAACGCCTTTCATTGAATGTGTTATTCGCCAGTCTCTGCTTAAGGCTACATCAAGAGGAAACAAACCTTCGGGATAGAACGTAGAACTACTTTATTGTGTCATGTTTCAAGTAGCTAGCACAAACCGTGTTTGATTTAAAGTTCTAACTGCATCTGTCAATATAGGAGAAAACAGAGTGAAACCTAAAAATTCAAACTGTTCCTGCAAACGAATGCTTCAACCTAGAAGAACAAAACTTGGGCATCCAAGTAAGAATGGTGTACTGATCATTACTTGAATGTATTGTGAAGATTGGATGAAAAAATATATGTTGAGATTTCAGGAGACTCTAGTTTTTTGAAAGTTTGGCAACCCCTTTCAATATAAGTGTTATTCGCCAGTCCCTGCATTAGGCTACATCAAGAGGAAACAAACCTTAGAGATAGAACGTAGAACTACTTTATTGTGTCAAGTTTCAAGAAGCTAGCACAAACCGTGTTTGATTTAGAGTTCTAGCTGCATCTGTCAATAAAGGAGAAAACAGAGTGAAACCTAGAAATTCAAACTGTTACTGCAAACGAATGCATCAACCTAGGAGAACGAAACTTGGGCATCCAAGTTTGATTGGTGTACTGCTCATTACTTGAAAGTATCATTAAGTTCGGAAAAAAATATGTGTTGAGATTTCAGGAGACTCTAGTTTTTTGGCAGCCTAACAACGCCTTTCATTGAAAGTGTTATTCGCCAGTCTGTGCTGAAGGCTCCATCAAGAGGAAACAAACCTTAGGGATAGAATGTAGAACTACTTTATTGTGTCAAGTTTCAAGAAGCTAGCCCAAACCGTGTATGATTTAGAGTTTGAACTACATTTGTCAATATAGGAGAAAGCAGAATGAAACCTAAAAATTCAAACTGTTACTGCAAACGAATGCTTCAACGTAGGAGAAGGAAACTTGAGCATCCAAGTGGGATTGGTGTACTGATCATTACTCGAAAGTACCATGAAGATTGGATAAAAAAATATATGTTGAGATTTCAGAAGACTCTAGTTTTGGGAAGTTTGGCAACCCCTTTCAATAAAAGTGTTATTCGCCAGTAACTGCATTAGGCTACATCAAGAGGAAACAAACTTTAGAGATAGAACGTAGAACTACAGTATTTTGTCAAGTTTCAAGAAGCTAGCACAAACCCTGTTTGATTTAGAGTTCGAACTGCATCTGTCAATATAGGACAAAACAGAGTGAAACCTAAAAATTCAAACTGTTCCTGCAAACGAATGCTTCAACCTAGGAGAACGAAACTTGGGCATCCAAGTTTGATTGGTGCACTGCTCATTACTTGAAAGTATCATGAAGGTCGGAAGAAAAAATATATGATGAGATTTCAGGAGACTGTAGTTTTTTGGCAGCCTAACAACGCCTTTCATCGAATGTGTTATTCGCCAGTCTCTGCTTAAGGCTACATCAAGAGGAAACAAACCTTAGGGATAGAACGTAGAACTACTTTATTGTGTCATGTTTCAAATAGCTAGCACAAACCGTGTTTGATTTAAAGTTCTAACTGCATCTGTCAATATAGGAGAAAACAGAGTGAAACCTAAAAATTCAAACTGTTCCTGCAAACGAATGCTTCAACCTAGAAGAACAAAACTTGGGCATCCAAGTGGGAATGGTGTACTGATCATTACTGGAATGTATCATGAAGATTGGATGAAAAAATATATGTTGAGATTTCAGGAGACTCTAGTTTTTTGAAAGTTTGGCAACCCCTTTCAATATAAGTGTTATTCGCCAGTCCCTGCATTAGGCTACATCAAGAGGAAACAAACCTTAGAGATAGAACGTAGAACTACTTTATTGTGTCAAGTTAGAAGAAGCTAGCACAAACCGTGTTTGATTTAGAGTTCTAGCTGCCTCTGTGAATATAGGAGAAAACAGAGTGAAACCTAGAAATTCAAACTGTTACTGCAAACGAATGCATCAACCTAGGAGAACGAAAATTGGGCATCCAAGTTTGATTGGTGTACTGCTCATTACTTGAAAGTATCATTAAGGTCGGAAAATAATATGTGTTGAGATTTCAGGAGACTCTAGTTTTTTGGCAGCCTAACAACGCCTTTCATTGAAAGTGTTATTCGCCAGTCTGTGCTGAAGGCTACATCAAGAGGAAACAAACCTTAGGGATAGAATGTAGAACTACTTTATTGTGTCAAGTTTCAAGAAGCTAGCCCAAACCGTGTATGATTTAGAGTTTGAACTACATTTGTCAATATAGAAGAAAACAGTGAAACCTAAAAATTAAAACTGTTACTGCAAACGAATGCTTCAACGTAGGAGAATGAAACTTGAGCATCCAAGTGGGATTGGTGTACTGATCATTACTCGAAAGTATCATGAAGATTGGATAAAAAAATATATGTTGAGATTTCAGAAGACTCTAGTTCTTGGAAGTATGGCAACCCCTTTCAATAAAAGTGTTATTCGCCAGTAACTGCATTAGGCTACATCAAGAGGAAACAAACCTTAGAGATAGAACGTAGAACTACAGTATTTTGTCAAGTTTCAAGAAGCTAGCACAAACCGTGTTTGATTTAGAGTTCGAACTGCATCTGTCAATATAGGAGAAAACAGAGTGAAACCTAAAAATTCAAACTGTTCCTGCAAACGAATGCTTCAACCTAGGAGAACGAAACTTGGGCATCCAAGTTTGATTGGTGCACTGCTCATTACTTGAAAGTATCATGAAGGTCGGAAGAAAAAATATATGATGAGATTTCAGGAGACTGTAGTTTTTTGGCAGCCTAACAACGCCTTTCATTGAATGTCTTATTCGCCAGTCTCTACTTAAGGCTACATCAAGAGGAAACAAACCTTACGGATAGAACGTAGAACTACTTTATTGTGTCATGTTTCAAATAGCTAGCACAAACCGTGTTTGATTTAATGTTCTAAATGCATCTGTCAATATAGGAGAAAACAGAGTGAAACCTAAAAATTCAAACTGTTACTGCAAACGAATGCATCAACCTAGGAGAACGAAACTTGGGCATCCAAGTTTGATTGGTGTACTGCTCATTAATTGAAAGTATCATTAAGGTCGGAAAAAAATATGTGTTGAGATTTCAGGAGACTCTAGTTTTTTGGCAGCCTAACAACGCCTTTCATTGAAAGTGTTATTCGCCAGTCTGTGCTGAAGGCTACATCAAGAGGAAACAAACCTTAGGGATAGAATGTAGAACTACTTTATTGTGTCAAGTTTCAAGAAGCTAGCCCAAACCGTGTATGATTTAGAGTTTGAACTACATTTGTCAATATAGGAGAAAGCAGAATGAAACCTAAAAATTCAAACTGTTACTGCAAACGAATGCTTCAACGTAGGAGAAGGAAACTTGAGCATCCAAGTGGGATTGGTGTACTGATCATTACTCGAAAGTATCATGAAGATTGGATAAAAAAATATATGTTGAGATTTCAGAAGACTCTAGTTTTGGGACGTTTGGCAACCCCTTTCAATAAAAGTGTTATTCGCCAGTCCCTGCATTAGGCTACATCAAGAGGAAACAAACCTTAGAGATAGAACGTAGAACTACAGTATTTTGTCAAGTTTCAAGAAGCTAGCACAAACCGTGTTTGATTTAGAGTTCGAACTGCATCTGTCAATATAGGACAAAACAGAGTGAAACCTAAAAATTCAAACTGTTCCTGCAAACGAATGCTTCAACCTAGGAGAACGAAACATGGGCATCCAAGTTTGATTGGTGCACTGCTCATTACTTGAAAGTATCATGAAGGTCGGAAGAAAAAATATATGATGAGATTTCAGGAGACTGTAGTTTTTTGGCAGCCTAACAACGCCTTTCATTGAATGTGTTATTCGCCAGTCTCTGCTTAAGGCTACATCAAGAGGAAACAAACCTTCGGGATAGAACGTAGAACTACTTTATTGTGTCATGTTTCAAGTAGCTAGCACAAACCGTGTTTGATTTAAAGTTCTAACTGCATCTGTCAATATAGGAGAAAACAGAGTGAAACCTAAAAATTCAAACTGTTCCTGCAAACGAATGCTTCAACCTAGAAGAACGAAACTTGGGCATCCAAGTGGGAATGGTGCACTGATCATTACTTGAATGTATCGTGAAGATTGGATGAAAAAATATATGTTGAGATTTCAGGAGACTCTAGTTTTTGAAAGTTTGGCAACCCCTTTCAATATAAGTGTTATTCACCAGTCCCTGCATTAGGCTACATCAACAGGAAACAAACCTTAGAGATAGAACGTAGAACTTCTTTATTGTGTCAAGTTTCAAGAAGCTAGCACAAACCGTGTTTGATTTAGAGTTCTAGCTGAATTTGTCAATATAGGAGAAAACAGAGTGAAACCTAGAAATTCAAACTGTTACTGCAAACGAATGCATCAACCTAGGAGAACGAAACTTGGGCATCCAAGTTTGCTTGGTGTACTGCTCATTACTTGAAAGTATCATTAAGGTCGGAAAAAAATATGTGTTGAGATTTCAGGAGACTCTAGTTTTTTGGCAGCCTAACAACGCCTTTCATTGAAAGTGTTATTCGCCAGTCTGTGCTGAAGGCTACATCAAGAGGAAACAAACCTTAATGATAGAATGTAGAACTACTTTATTGTGTCAAGTTTCAAGAAGCTAGCCCAAACCGTGTATGATTTAGAGTTTGAACTACATTTGTCAATATAGAAGAAAACTGTGAATACTAAAATTTCAAACTGTTACTGCAAACGAATGCTTCAACGTTGGAGAATGAAACTTGAGCATCCAAGTGGGATTGGTGTACTGATCATTACTTGAAAGTATCATGAAGATTGGATGCAAAAATATATGTTGAGATTTCAGGAGACTCTAGTTTTTTGAAAGTTTGGCAACCCCTTTCAATATAAGTGTTATTCGCCAGTCCCTGCATTAGGCTACATCAAGAGGAAACAAACCTTAGAGATAGAACGTAGAACTACTTTATCGTGTCAAGTTTCAAGAAGCTAGCACAAACCGTGTTTGATTTAGAGTTCTAGCTGCATCTGTCAATATAGGAGAAAACAGAGTGAAACCTAGAAATTCAAACTGTTACTGCAAACGAATGCATCAACCTAGGAGAACAAAACTTGGGCATCCAAGTTTGATTGTTGTACTACTCATTACTTGAAAGTATAATTAAGGTCGGAAAAAAATATGTGTTGAGATTTCAGGAGACTCTAGTTTTTTGGCAGCCTAACAACGCCTTTCATCGAATGTGTTATTCGCCAGTCTCTGCTTAAGGCTACATCAAGAGGAAAACAAACCTTAGGGATAGAACGTAGAACAACTTTATTGTGTCATGTTTCAAGTAGCTAGCACAAACCGTGTTTGATTTAAAGTTCTAACTTCCTCTGTCAATATAGGAGAAAACAGAGTGAAACCTAAAAATTCAAACTGTTCCTGCAAACGAATGCTTCAACCTAGAAGAACAAAACTTGGGCATCCAAGTGGGAATGGTGTACTGATCATTACTTGAATGTATCATAAAGATTGGATGAAAAAATATATGTTGAGATTTCAGGAGACTCTAGTTTTTTGAAAGTTTGGCAACCCCTTTCAATATAAGTGTTATTCGCCAGTCCCTGCATTAGGCTACATCAAGAGGAAACAAACCTTAGAGATAGAACGTAGAACTACAGTATTTTGTCAAGTTTCAAGAAGCTAGCACAAACCGTGTTTGATTTAGAGTTTGAACTGCATCTGTCAATATAGGACAAACAGAGTGAATCCTAAAAATTCAAACTGTTCCTGCAAACGAATGCTTCAACCTAGGAGAACGAAACTTGGGCATCCAAGTTTGATTGGTGCACTGCTCATTACTTGAAAGTATCAGGAAGGTCGGAAGAAAAAATATATGATGAGATTTCAGGAGACTGTAGTTTTTTGGCAGCCTAACAACGCCTTTCATTGAATGTGTTATTCGCCAGTCTCTGCTTAAGGGTACATCAAGAGGAAACAAACCTTAGGGATAGAACGTAGAACTACTTTATTGTGTCATGTTTCATGTAGCTAGCACAAACCGTGTTTGATTTAAAGTTCTAACTGCATCTGTCAATATAGGAGAAAACAGAGTGAAACCTAAAAATTCAAACTGTTCCTGCAAACGAATGCTTCAACCTAGAAGAACAAAACTTGGGCATCCAAGTGGGAATGGTGTACTGATCATTACTTGAATGTATCATGAAGATTGGATGAAAAAATATATGTTGAGATTTCAGGAGACTCTAGTTTTTTGAAAGTTCGGCAACCCCTTTCAATATAAGTGTTATTCGAGAGTCCCTGCATTAGGCTACATCAAGAGGAAACAAACCTTAGAGATAGAACGTGGAACTACTTTATTGTGTCAAGTTTCATGAAGCTAGCACAAACCGTGTTTGATTTAGAGTTCTAGCTGCATCTGTCAATATAGGAGAAAACAGAGTGAAACCTAGAAATTCAAACAGTTACTGCAAACGAATGCATCAACCTAGGAGAACGAAACTTTGGCATCCAAGTTTGATTGGTGTACTGCTCATTACTTGAAAGTATCATTAAGGTCGGAAAAAAATATGTGTTTAGATTTCAGGAGACTCTAGTTTTTTGGCAGCCTAACAACGCCTTTCATTGAAAGTGTTATTCGCAAGTCTGTGCTGAAGCCTACATCAAGAGGAAACAAACCTTAGGGATAGAATGTAGAACTACTTTATTGTGTCAAGTTTCAAGAAGCTAGCCCAAACCGTGTATGATTTAGAGTTTGAACTACATTTGTCAATATAGAAGAAAACAGTGAAACCTAAAAATTAAAACTGTTACTGCAAACGAATGCTTCAACGTAGGAGAAGGATACTTGAGCATCCAAGTGGGATTGGTGTAGTGATCATTACTCGAAAGTATCATGAAGATTGGATGCAAAAATATATGTTGAGATTTCAGAAGACTCTAGTTTTTGGAAGTTTGGCAACCCCTTTCAATAAAAGTGTTATTCGCCAGTAACTGCATTAGGCTACATCAAGAGGAAACAAACCTTAGAGATAGAACGTAGAACTAAAATATTCTGTCAAGTTTCAAGAAGCTAGCACAAACCTTGTTTGATTTAGAGTTTGAACTGCATCTGTCAATATAGGACAAAACAGAGTGAAACCTAAAAATTCAAACTGTTCCTGCAAACGAATGCTTCAACCTAGGAGAACGAAACTTGGGCATCCAAGTTTGATTGGTGCACTGCTCATTACTTGAAAGTATCATGAAGGTCGGAAGAAAAAATATATGATGAGATATCAGAAGACTGTAGTTTTTTGGCAGCCTAACAACGCCTTTCATTGAATGTGTTATTCGCCAGTCTCTGCTTAAGGGTACATCAAGAGGAAACAAACCTTAGGGATAGAACGTAGAACTACTTTATTTTGTCATGTTTCAAGTAGCTAGCACAAACCGTGTTTGATTTAAAGTTCTAACTGCATCTGTCAATATAGGAGAAAACAGAGTGAAACCTAAAAATTCAAACTGTTCCTGCAAACGAATGCTTCAACCTAGAAGAACAAAACTTGGGCATCCAAGTGGGAATGGTGTACTGATCATTACTTGAATGTATCATGAAGATTGGATGAAAAAACATATTTTGAGATTTCAGGTGACTCTAGTTTTTTGAAAATTTGGCAACCCCTTTCAATATAAGTGTTATTCGCCAGTCCCTGCATTAGGCTACATCAAGAGGAAACAAACCTTAGAGATAGAACGTAGAACTACTTTATTGTGTCAAGTTTCAAGAAGCTAGCACAAACCGTGTTTGATTTAGAGTACTAGCTGCATCTGTCAATATAGGACAAAACAGAGTGAAACCTAGAAATTCAAACTGTTACTGCAAACGAATGCATCAACCTAGGAGAACGAAACTTGGGCATCCAAGTTTGATTGTTGTACTGCTCATTACTTGAAAGTATCATTAAGGTCGGAAAAAAATATGTGTTGAGATTTCAGGAGACTCTAGTTTTTTGGCAGCCTAACAACGCCTTTCATTGAAAGTGTTATTCGCCAGTCTGTGCTGAAGGCTACATCAAGAGGAAACAAAACTTAGGGATAGAATGTAGAACTACTTTATTGTGTCAAGTTTCAAGAAGCTAGCCCAAACCGGGTATGATTTAGAGTTTGAACTACATTTGTCAATATAGAAGAAAACAGTGAATCCTAAAAATTCAAACTGTTACTGCAAACGAATGCTTCAACGTAGGAGAATGAAACTTGAGCATCAAAGTGGGATTGGTGTACTGATCATTACTCGAAAATATCATGAAGATTGGATGCAAAAATATATGTTTAGATTTCAGAAGACTCTAGTTTTGGGAAGTTTGGCAACCCCTTTCAATAAAAGTGTTATTCGCCAGTAACTGCATTAGGCTACATCAAGAGGAAACAAACCTTAGAGATAGAACGTAGAACTACAGTATTTTGTCAAGTTTCAAGAAGCTAGCACAAACCGTGTTTGATTTAGAGTTCGAACTGCATCTGTCAATATAGGACAAAACAGAGTGAAACCTAAAAATTCAAACTGTTCCTGCAAACGAATGCTTCAACCTAGGAGAACAAAACTTGGGCATCCAAGTTTGATTGGTGCACTGCTCATTACTTGAAAGTATCATGAAGGTCGGAAGAAAAAATATATGATGAGATTTCAGGAGACTGTAGTTTTTTGGCAGCCTAACAACGCCTTTCATTGAATGTGTTATTCGCCAGTCTCTGCTTAAGGGTACGTCAAGAGGAAACAAACCTTAGGGATAGAACGTAGAACTACTTTATTGTGTCATGTTTCAAGTAGCTAGCACAAACCATGTTTGATTTAAAGTTCTAACTGCATCTGTCAATATAGGAGAAAACAGAGTGAAACCTAAAAATTCAAACTGTTCCTGCAAACGAATGCTTCAACCTAGAAGAACAAAACTTGGGCATCCAAATGGGAATGGTGTACTGATCATTACTTGAATGTATCATGAAGATTGGATGAAAAAATATATGTTGAGATTTCAGGAGACTCTAGTTTTTTGAAAGTTTGGCAACCCCTTTCAATATAAGTGTTATTCGCCAGTCCCTGCATTAGGCTACATCAAGAGGAAACAAACCTTAGAGATAGAACGTAGAACTACTTTATTGTGTCAAGTTTCAAGAAGCTAGCACAAACCGTGTTTGATTTAGAGTTCTAGCTGCATCTGTCAATATAGGAGAAAACAGAGTGAAACCTAGAAATTCAAACTGTTACTGCAAACGAATGCATCAACCTAAAAGAATGAAACTTGGGCATCCAAGTTTGATTGGTGTACTGCTCATTACTTGAAAGTATCATTAAGGTCGGAAAAAAATATGTGTTGAGATTTCAGGAGACTCTAGTTTTTTGGCAGCCTAACAACGCCTTTCATTGAATGTGTTATTCGCCAGTCTGTGCTGAAGGCTACATCAAGAGGAAACAAAACTTAGGGATAGAATGTAGAACTACTTTATTGTGTCAAGTTTCAAGAAGCTAGCCCAAACCGTGTATGATTTAGAGTTTGAACTACATTTGTCAATATAGGAGAAAGCAGAATGAAACCTAAAAATTCAAACTGTTACTGCAAACGAATGCTTCAACGTAGGAGAAGGAAACTTGAGCATCCAAGTGGGATTGGTGTACTGATCATTACTCGAAAGTATCATGAAGATTGGATAAAAAAATATATGTTGAGATTTCAGAAGACTCTAGTTTTGGGAAGTTTGGCAACCCCTTTCAATAAAAGTGTTATTCGCCAGTCCCTGCATTAGGCTACATCAAGAGGAAACAAACCTTAGAGATAGAACGTAGAACTACAGTATTTTGTCAAGTTTCAAGAAGCTAGCACAAACCGTGTTTGATTTAGAGTTCGAACTGCATCTGTCAATATAGGACAAAACAGATTGAAACCTAAAAATTCAAACTGTTCCTGCAAACTAATGCTTCAAACTAGGAGAACGAAACTTGGGCATCCAAGTTTGATTGGTGCACTGCTCATTACTTGAAAGTATCATGAAGGTCGGAAGAAAAAATATATGATGAGATTTCAGGAGACTGTAGTTTTTTGGCAGCCTAACAACGCCTTTCATTGAATGTGTTATTCGCCAGTCTCTGCTTACGGCTACATCAAGAGGAAACAAACCTTAGGGATAGAACGTAGAACTACTTTATTGTGTCATGTTTCAAGTAGCTAGCACAAACCGTGTTTGATTTAAAGTTCTAACTGCATCTGTCAATATAGGAGAAAACAGAGTGAAACCTAAAAATTCAAACTGTTCCTGCAAACGAATGCTTCAACCCAGAAGAACAAAACTTGGGCATCCAAGTGGGAATGGTGTACTGATCATTACTTGAATGTATCATGAAGATTGGATGAAAAAATATATGTTGAGATTTCAGGAGACTCTAGTTTTGGGAAGTTTGGCAACCCCTTTCAATATAAGTGTTATTCGCCAGTCCCTGCATTAGGCTACATCAAGAGGAATCAAACCTTAGAGATATAACGTAGAACTACTTTGTTGTGTCAAGTTTCAAGAAGCTAGCACAAACCGTGTTTGATTTAGAGTTCTAGCTGCATCTGTCAATATATGAGAAAACAGAGTGAAACCTAGAAATTCAAACTGTTACTGCAAACGAATGCATCAACCTAGGAGAAAGAAACTTGGGCATCCAAGTTTGATTGGTGTACTGCTCATTACTTGAAAGTATCATTAAGTTCCCAAAAAAATATGTGTTGAGATTTCAGGAGACTCTAGTTTTTTGGCAGCCTAACAACGCCTTTCATTGAAAGTGTTATTCGCCAGTCTGTGCTGAAGGCTACATCAAGAGGAAACAAACCTTAGGGATAGAATGTAGAACTACTTTATTGTGTCAAGTTTCAAGAAGCTAGCCCAAACCGTGTATGATTTAGAGTTTGAACTACATTTGTCAATATAGGAGAAAGCAGAATGAAACCTAAAAATTCAAACTGTTACTGCAAACGAATGCTTCAACGTAGGAGAAGGAAACTTGAGCATCCAAGTGGGATTGGTGTACTGATCATTACTCGAATGTATCATGAAGATTGGAAAAAAAATATATGTTGAGATTTCAGAAGACTCTAGTTTTGGGAAGTTTGGCAACCCCTTTCAATAAAAGTGTTATTCGCCAGTAACTGCATTAGGCTACATCAAGAGGAAACAAACCTTAGAGATAGAACGTAGAACTACAATATTTTGTCAAGTTTCAAGAAGCTAGCACAAACCTTGTTTGATTTCGAGTTCGAACTGCATCTGTCAATATAGGACAAAACAGAGTGAAACCTAAAAATTCAAACTGTTCCTGCAAACGAATGCTTCAAACTAGGAGAACGAAACTTGGGCATCCAAGTTTGATTGGTGCACTGCTCATTACTTGAAAGTATCATGAAGGTCGGAAGAAAAAATATATGATGAGATTTCAGGAGACTGTAGTTTTTTGGCAGCCTAACAACGCCTTTCATTGAATGTGTTATTCGCCAGTCTCTGCTTACGGCTACATCAAGAGGAAACAAACCTTAGGGATAGAACGTAGAACTACTTTATTGTGTCATGTTTCAAGTAGCTAGCACAAACCGTGTCTGATTTAAAGTTCTAACTGCATCTGTCAATATAGGAGAAAACAGTGTGAAACCTAAAAATTCAAACTGTTCCTGCAAACGAATACTTCAACCCAGAAGAACAAAACTTGGGCATCCAAGTGGGAATGGTGTACTGATCATTACTTGAATGTATCATGAAGATTGGATGAAAAAATATATGTTGAGATTTCAGGAGACTCTAGTTTTGGGAAGTTTGGCAACCCCTTTCAATATAAGTGTTATTCGCCAGTCCCTGCATTAGGCTACATCAAGAGGAATCAAACCTTAGAGATAGAACGTAGAACTACTTTGTTGTGTCAAGTTTCAAGAAGCTAGCACAAACCGTGTTTGATTTAGAGTTCTAGCTGCATCTGTCAATATATGAGAAAACAGAGTGAAACCTAGAAATTCAAACTGTTACTGCAAACGAATGCATCAACCTAGGAGAAAGAAACTTGGGCATCCATGTTTGATTGGTGTACTGCTCATTACTTGAAAGTATCATTAAGTTCCCAAAAAAATATGTGTTGAGATTTCAGGAGACTCTAGTTTTTTGGCAGCCTAACAACGCCTTTCATTGAAAGTGTTATTCGCCAGTCTGTGCTGAAGGCTACATCAAGAGGAAACAAACCTTAGGGATAGAATGTAGAACTACTTTATTGTGTCAAGTTTCAAGAAGCTAGTCCAAACCGTGTATGATTTAGAGTTTGAACTACATTTGTCAATATAGGAGAAAGCTGAATGAAACCTAAAAATTCAAACTGTTACTGCAAACGAATGCTTCAAAGTAGGAGAAGGAAACTTGAGCATCCAAGTGGGATTGGTGTACTGATCATTACTCGAATGTATCATGAAGATTGGAAAAAAATATATGTTGAGATTTCAGAAGACTCTAGTTTTGGGAAGTTTGGCAACCCCTTTCAATAAAAGTGTTATTCGCCAGTAACTGCATTAGGCTACATCAAGAGGAAACAAACCTTAGAGATAGAACGTAGAACTACAATATTTTGTCAAGTTTCAAGAAGCTAGCACAAACCTTGTTTGATTTAGAGTTTGAACTGCATCTGTCAATATAGGACAAAACAGAGTGAAACCTAAAAATTCAAACTGTTCCTGCAAACGAATGCTTCAACCTAGGAGAACAAAACTTGGGCATCCAAGTTTGATTGGTGCACTGCTCATTACTTGAAAGTATCATGAAGGTTGGAAGAAAAAATATATGATGAGATTTCAGGAGACTGTAGTTTTTTGGCAGCCTAACAACGCCTTTCATTGAATGTGTTATTCGCCAGTCTCTGCTTAAGGGTACATCAAGAGGAAACAAACCTTAGGAATAGAACGTAGAACTACTTTATTGTGTCATGTTTCAAGTAGCTAGCACAAACCGTGTTTGATTTACAGTTCTAACTGCATCTGTCAATATAGGAGAAAACAGAGTGAAACCTAAAAATTCAAACTGTTCCTGCAAACGAATGCTTCAACCTAGAAGAACAAAACTTGGGAATCCAAGTGGGAATGGTGTACTGATCATTACTTGAATGTATCATGAAGATTGGATGAAAAAATATATGTTGAGATTTCAGGAGACTCTAGTTTTTTGAAAGTTTGGCAACCCCTTTCAATATAATTGTTATTCGCCAGTCCCTGCATTAGGCTACATCAAGAGGAAACAAACCTTAGAGATAGAACGTAGAACTACTTTATTGTGTCAAGTTTCAAGAAGCTAGCACAAACCGTGTTTGATTTAGAGTTCTAGCTGCATCTGTCAATATAGGAGAAAACAGAGTGAAACCTAGAAATTCAAACTGTTACTGCAAACGAATGCATCAACCTAAAAGAATGAAACTTGGGCATCCAAGTTTGATTGGTGTACTGCTCATTACTTGAAAGTATCATTAAGGTCGGAAAAAAATATGTGTTGAGATTTCAGGAGACTCTAGTTTTTTGGCAGCCTAACAACGCCTTTCATTGAATGTGTTATTCGCCAGTCTGTGCTGAAGGCTACATCAAGAGGAAACAAAACTTAGGGATAGAATGTAGAACTACTTTATTGTGTCAAGTTTCAAGAAGCTAGCCCAAACCGTGTATGATTTAGAGTTTGAACTACATTTGTCAATATAGGAGAAAGCAGAATGAAACCTAAAAATTCAAACTGTTACTGCAAACGAATGCTTCAACGTAGGAGAAGGAAACTTGAGCATCCAAGTGGGATTGGTGTACTGATCATTACTCGAAAGTATCATGAAGATTGGATAAAAAAATATATGTTGAGATTTCAGAAGACTCTAGTTTTGGGAAGTTTGGCAACCCCTTTCAATAAAAGTGTTATTCGCCAGTCCCTGCATTAGGCTACATCAAGAGGAAACAAACCTTAGAGATAGAACGTAGAACTACAGTATTTTGTCAAGTTTCAAGAAGCTAGCACAAACCGTGTTTGATTTAGAGTTCGAACTGCATCTGTCAATATAGGACAAAACAGAGTGAAACCTAAAAATTCAAACTGTTCCTGCAAACGAATGCTTCAAACTAGGAGAACGAAACTTGGGCATCCAAGTTTGATTGGTGCACTGCTCATTACTTGAAAGTATCATGAAGGTCGGAAGAAAAAATATATGATGAGATTTCAGGAGACTGTAGTTTTTTGGCAGCCTAACAACGCCTTTCATTGAATGTGTTATTCGCCAGTCTCTGCTTACGGCTACATCAAGAGGAAACAAACCTTAGGGATAGAACGTAGAACTACTTTATTGTGTCATGTTTCAAGTAGCTAGCACAAACCGTGTTTGATTTAAAGTTCTAACTGCATCTGTCAATATAGGAGAAAACAGAGTGAAACCTAAAAATTCAAACTGTTCCTGCAAACGAATGCTTCAACCCAGAAGAACAAAACTTGGGCATCCAAGTGGGAATGGTGTACTGATCATTACTTGAATGTATCATGAAGATTGGATGAAAAAATATATGTTGAGATTTCAGGAGACTCTAGTTTTGGGAAGTTTGGCAGCCCCTTTCAATATAAGTGTTATTCGCCAGTCCCTGCATTAGGCTACATCAAGAGGAATCAAACCTTTTAGATAGAACGTAGAACTACTTTGTTGTGTCAAGTTTCAAGAAGCTAGCACAAACCGTGTTTGATTTAGAGTTCTAGCTGCATCTGTCAATATATGAGAAAACAGAGTGAAACCTAGAAATTCAAACTGTAACTGCAAACGAATGCATCAACCTAGGAGAACGAAACTTGGGCATCCAAGTTTGATTGGTGTACTGCTCATTACTTGAAAGTATCATTAAGGTCGGAAAAAAAATATGTGTTGAGATTTCAGGAGACTCTAGTTTTTTGGCAGCCTAACAACGCCTTTCATTGAAAGTGTTATTCGACAGTCTGTGCTGAAGGCTACATCAAGAGGAAACAAACCTTAGGGATAGAATGTAGAACTACTTTATTGTGTCAAGTTTCAAGAAGCCATCCCAAACCGTGTTTGATTTAGAGTTTGAACTACATTTGTCAATATAGAAGAAACCAGTGAAACCTAAAAATTAAAACTGTTACTGCAAACGAATGCTTCAACGTAGGAGAATGAAACTTGAGCATCCAAGTGGGATTGGTGTACTGATCATTACTTGAAAGTATCATGAAGATTGGATGCAAAAATATATGTTGAGATTTCAGAAGACTCTAGTTTTTGGAAGTTTGGCAACCCCTTTCAATAAAAGTGTTATTCGCCAGTAACTGCATTAGGCTACATCAAGAGGAAACAAACCTTAGAGATAGAACGAAGAAATACAGTATTTTGTCAAGTTTCAAGAAGCTAGCACAAACCGTGTTTGATTTAGAGTTCGAACTGCATCTGTCAATATAGGACAAAACAGACTGAAACCTAAAAGTTCAAACTGTTCCTGCAAACGAATGCTTCAACCTAGGAGAAAGAAACTTGGGCATCCAAGTTTGATTGGTGCACTGCTCATTACTTGAAAGTATCATGAAGGTCGGAAGAAAAAATATATGATGAGATTTCAGGAGACTGTAGTTTTTTGGCAGCCTAACAACGCCTTTCATTGAATGTGTTATTCGCCAGTCTCTGCTTAAGGCTACATCAAGAGGAAACAAACCTTAGGGATAGAACGTAGAACTGCTTTATTGTGTCATGTTTCAAGTAGCTAGCACAAACCGTGTTTGATTTAAAGTTCTAACTGCATCTGTCAATATAGGAGAAAACAGAGTGAAACCTAAAAATTCAAACTGTTCCTGCAAACGAATGCTTCAACCTAGAAGAACAAAACTTGGGCATCCAAGTGGGAATGGTGTACTGATCATTACTTGAATGTATCATGAAGATTGGATGAAAAAATATATGTTGAGATTTCAGGAGACTCTAGTTTTTTGAAAGTTTGGCAACCCCTTTCAATATAAGTGTTATTCGCCAGTCCCTGCATTAGGCTACATAGAGGAAACAAAACTTAGGGATAGAATGTAGAACTACTTTATTGTGGCAAGTTTCAAGAAGCTAGCCCAAACCGTGTATGATTTAGAGTTTGAACTACATTTGTCAATATAGAAGAAAACAGTGAAACCTAAAAATTCAAACTGTTACTGCAAACGAATGCTTCAACGTAGGAGAATGAAACTTGAGCATCCAAGTGGGATTGGTGTACTGATCATTACTTGAAAGTATCATGAAGATTGGATAAAAAAATATATGTTGAGATTTCAGAAGACTCTAGTTTTGGGAAGTTTGGCAACCCCTTTCAATAAAGGTGTTATTCGCCAGTCCCTGCATTAGGCTACATCAAGAGGAAACAAACCTTAGAGATAGAACGTAGAACTACTTTATTGTGTCAAGTTTCAAGAAGCTAGCACAAACCGTGTTTGATTTAGAGTTCTAGCTGCATCTGTCAATATATGAGAAAACAGAGTGAAACCTAGAAATTCAAACAGTAACTGCAAACGAATGCATCAACCTAGGAGAACGAAACTTGGGCATCCAAGTTTGATTGCTGTACTGCTCATTACTTGAAAGTATCATTAAGGTCGGAAAAAAATATGTGTTGAGATTTGAGGAGACTCTAGTTTTTTGGCAGCCTAACAACGCCTTTCATTGAAAGTGTTATTCGCCAGTCTGTGCTGAAGGCTGCATCAAGAGGAAACAAACCTTAGGGATAGAATATAGAACTACTTTATTGTGTCAAGTTTCAAGAAGCTAGCCCAAACCGTGTTTGATTTAGAGTTTGAACTACATTTGTCAATATAGAAGAAAACAGTGAAACCTAAAAATTCAAACTGTTACTGCAAACGAATGCTTCAACGTAGGAGAATGAAACTTGAGCATCCAAGTGGGATTGGTGTACTAATCATTACTCGAAAGTATTATGAAGATTGGATGCAAAAATATATGTTGAGATTTCAGAAGACTCTAGTTTTTGGAAGTTTGGCAACCCCTTTCAATAAAAGTGTTATTCGCCAGTAACTGCATTAGGCTACATCAAGAGGAAACAAACCTTAGAGATAGAACGTAGAACTACAGTATTTTGTCAAGTTTCAAGAAGCTAGCACAAACCGTGTTTGATTTAGAGTTCGAACTGCATCTGTCAATATAGGACAAAACAGAGTGAAACCTAAAAATTCAAACTGTTCCTGCAAACGAATGCTTCAACTTAGGAGAACGAAACTTGGGCATCCAAGTTTGATTGGTGCACTGCTCATTACTTGAAAGTATCATGACGGTCGGAAGAAAAAATATATGATGAGATTTCAGGAGACTGTAGTTTTTTGGCAGCCTAACAACGCCTTTCATTGAATGTGTTATTCGCCAGTCTCTGCTTAAGGCTACATCAAGAGGAAACAAACCTTAGGGATAGAACGTAGAACTACTTTATTGTGTCATGTTTCAAGTAGCTAGCACAAACCGTGTTTGATTTAAAGTTCTAACTGCATCTGTCAATATAGGAGAAAACAGAGTGAAACCTAAAAATTCAAACTGTTCCTGCAAACGAATGCTTCAACCTAGAAGAACAAAACTTGGGCATCCAAGTGGGAATGGTGTACTGATCATTACGTGAATGTATCATGAAGTTTGGATGAAAAAATATATGTTGAGATTTCAGGAGACTCTCGTTTTTTGAAACTTTGGCAACCCCTTTCAATATAAGTGTTATTCGCCAGTCCCTGCATTAGGCTACATCAAGAGGAAACAAACCTTAGAGATAGAACGTAGAACTACTTTATTGTGTCAAGTTTCAAGAAGCTAGCACAAACCGTGTTTGATTTAGAGTTCTAGCTGCATCTGTCAATATAGGAGAAAACAGAGTGAAACCTAGAAATTCAAACTGTAACTGCAAACGAATGCATCAACCTAGGAGAACGAAACTTGGGCATCCAAGTTTGATTGGTGTACTGCTCATTACTTGAAAGTATCATTAAGGTCCGAAAAAAATATGTGTTGAGATTTCAGGAGACTCTAGTTTTTTGGCAGCCTAACAACGCCTTTCATTGAAAGTGTTATTCGACAGTCTGTGCTGAAGGCTACATCAAGAGGAAACAAACCTTAGGGATAGAATGTAGAACTACTTTATTGTGGCAAGTTTCAAGAAGCTAGCCCAAACCGTGTATGATTTAGAGTTTGAACTACATTTGTCAATATAGAAGAAAACAGAGAAACCTAAAACTTCAAACTGTTACTGCAAACGAATGCTTCAACGTAGGAGAATGAAACTTGAGCATCCAAGTGGGATTGGTGTACTGATCATTACTCGAAAGTATCATGAAGATTGGATAAAAAAATATATGTTGAGATTTCAGAAGACTCTAGTTTGGGGAAGTTTGGCAACCCCTTTCAATAAAAGTGTTATTCGCCAGTAATTGCATTAGGCTACATCGAGAGGAAACAAACCTTAGAGATAGAATGTAGAACTACAGTATTTTGTCAAGTTTCAAGAAGCTAGCACAAACCGTGTTTGATTTAGAGTTCGAACTGCATCTGTCAATATAGGACAAAAGAGAGTGAAACCTAAAAATTCAAACTGTTCCTGCAAACGAATGCTTCAACCTAGGAGAACGAAACTTGGGCATCCAAGTTTGATTGGTGCACTGCTCATTACTTGAAAGTATCATGAAGGTCGGAAGAAAAAATATATGATGAGATTTCAGGAGACTGTAGTTTTTTGGCAGCCTAACAACGCCTTTCATTGAATGTGTTATTCGCCAGTCTCTGCTTAAGGCTACATCAAGAGGAAACAAACCTTAGGGATAGAACGTAGAACTACTTTATTGTGTCATGTTTCAAGTAGCTAGCACAAACCGTGTTTGATTTAAAGTTCTAACTGCATCTGTCAATATAGGAGAAAACAGAGTGAAACCTAAAAATTCAAACTGTTCCTGCAAACGAATGCTTCAACCTAGAAGAACAAAACTTGGGCATCCAAGTGGGAATGGTGTACTGATCATTACTTGAATGTATCATGAAGATTGGATGAAAAAATATATGTTGAGATTTCCGGAGACTCTAGTTTTTTGAAAGTTTGGCAACCCCTTTCAATACAAGTGTTATTCGCCAGTCCCTGCATTAGGCTACATCAAGAGGAAACAAACCTTAGAGATAGAACGTAGACTATAGTATTTTGTCAAGTTTCATGAAGCTAGCCCAAACCGTGTTTGATTTAGAGTTCGAACTGCGTCTGTCAATATAGGACAAAACAGAGTGAAACCTAAAAATTCAAAGTGTTCTTGCAAAAGAATTCTTCAACCTAGGAGAACGAAACTTGGGCATCCAAGTTTGATTGGTGCACTGCTCATTACTTGAAAGTATCATGAAGGTCGGAAGAAAAAATATATGATGAGATTTCAGGAGACTCTATTTTTTTGGCAGCCTAACAACGCCTTTCATTGAATGTGTTATTCGCCAGTCTATGCTTAAGGTTAAATCAAAAGGAAACAAACCTTAGGGATAGAAAGTAGAACTACTTTATTGTGTCATGTTTCAAGAAGCTAGCACAAACCGTGTTTGATTTAAAGTTCTAACTGCATCTGTCAATATAGGAGAAAACGGAGTGAAACCTAAAAATTCAAACTGTTCCTGCAAACGAATGCTTCAACCTAGAAGAACAAAACTTGGTCATCCAAGTGGGAATGGTGTACTGATCATTACTTGAATGTATCATGAAGATTGGATGAAAAAATATATGTTGAGATTTCAGGAGACTCTAGTTTTTTGAAAGTTTGGCAACCCCTTTCAATATAAGTGTTATTCGCCAGTCCCTGCCTTAGGCTACATCAAGAGGAAACAAAACTTAGAGATAGAACGTAGAACTACTTTATTGTGTCAAGTTTCAAGAAGCTAGCACAAACCGTGTTTGATTTAGAGTTCTAGCTGCATCTGTCAATATAGGAGAAAACAGAGTGAAACCTAGAAATTCAAACTGTTCCTGCAAACGAATGCATCAACCTAGGAGAACGAAACTTGGGCATCCAAGTTTGATTGGTGTACTGCTCATTACTTGAAAGTATCATGAAGGTCGGAAAAAAATATGTGTTGAGATTTCAGGAGACTGTAGTTTTTTGGCAGCCTAACAACGCCTTTCATTGAAAGTGTTATTCGCCAGTCTGTGCTGAAGGCTACATCAAGAGGAAACAAACCTTAGGGATAGAATGTAGAACTACTTTATTGTGTCAAGTTTCAAGAAGCTAGCCCAAACCGTGTATGATTTAGAGTTTGAACTACATTTGTCAATATAGAAGAAAACAGTGAAACCTAAAAATTAAAACTGTTACTGCAAACGAATGCTTCAACGTAGTTGAATGAAACTTGAGCATCCAAGTGGGATTGGTGTACTGATCATTACTCGAAAGTATCATGAAGATTGGATAAAAAAATATATGTTGAGATTTCAGAAGATTCTCGTTTTGGGAAGTTTGGCAACCCATTTCAATAAAAGTGTTATTCGCCAGTCCCTGCATTAGGCTACATCAAGAGGAAACAAACCTTAGAGATAGAACGTAGAACTACAGTATTTTGTCAAGTTTCAAGAAGCTAGCACAAACCGTGTTTGATTTAGAGTTCGAACTGCATCTGTCAATATAGGACAAAACAGAGTGAAACCTAAAAATTCAAACTGTTCCTGCAAACGAATGCTTCAACCCAGGAGAAGGAAACTTGGGCATCCAACTTTGATTGGTGCACTGGTCATTACTTGAAAGTATCATAAAGGTCGGAAGAAAAAATATATGATGAGATTTCAGGAGACTGTAGTTTTTTGGCAGCCTAACAACGCCTTTCATTGAATGTGTTATTCGCCAGTCTCTGCTTAAGGCTACATCAAGAGGAAACAAACCTTAGGGATAGAACGTAGAACTACTTTATTGTGTCATGTTTCAAGTAGCTAGCACAAACCGTGTTTGATTTAAAGTTCTAACTGCATCTGTCAATATAGGAGAAAACAGAGTGAAACCTAAAAATTCAAACTGTTCCTGCAAACGAATGCTTCAACCTAGAAGAACAAAAATTGGGCATCCAAGTGGGAATGGTGTACTGATCATTACTTGAATGTATCATGAAGATTGGATGAAAAAATATATGTTGAGATTTCAGGAGACTCTCGTTTTTTGAAAGTTTGGCAACCCCTTTCAATATAAGTGTTATTCGCCAGTCCCTGCATTAGGCTACATCAAGAGGAAACAAACCTTAGAGATAGAACGTAGAACTATAGTATTTTGTCAAGTTTCATGAAGCTAGCCCAAACCTGTTTGATTTAGAGTTCGAACTGCGTCTGTCAATATAGGACAAAACAGAGTGAAACCTAAAAATTCAAAGTGTTCTTGCAAAAGAATTCTTCAACCTAGGAGAACGAAACTTGGGCATCCAAGTTTGATTGGTGCACTGCTCATTACTTGAAAGTATCATGAAGGTCGGAAGAAAAAATATATGATGAGATTTCAGGAGACTGTATTTTTTTGGCAGCCTAACAACGCCTTTCATTGAATGTGTTATTCGCCAGTCTATGCTTAAGGTTAAATCAAAAGGAAACAAACCTTAGGGATAGAAAGTAGAACTACTTTATTGTGTCATGTTTCAAGAAGCTAGCACAAACCGTGTTTTATTTAAAGTTCTAACTGCATCTGTCAATATAGGAGAAAACAGAGTGAAACCTAAAAATTCAAACTGTTCCTGCAAACGAATGCTTCAACCTAGAAGAACAAAACTTGGGCATCCAAGTGGGAATGGTGTACTGATCATTACTTGAATGTATCATGAAGATTGGATGAAAAAATATATGTTGAGATTTCAGGAGACTCTCGTTTTTTGAAAGTTTGGCAACCCCTTTCAATATAAGTGTTATTCGCCAGTCCCTGCATTAGGCTACATCAAGAGGAAACAAACCTTAGAGATAGAACGTAGAACTACTTTATTGTGTCAAGTTTCAAGAAGCTAGCACAAACCGTGTTTGATTTAGAGTTCTAGCTGCATCTGTCAATATAGGAGAAAACAGAGTGAAACCTAGAAATTCAAACTGTTACTGCAAACGAATGCATCAACCTAGGAGAACGAAACTTGGGCATCCAAGTTTGATTGGTGTACTGCTCATTACTTGAAAGTATCATTAAGGTCGGAAAAAAATATGTGTTGAGATTTCAGGAGACTGTAGTTTTTTGGCAGCCTAACAACGCCTTTCATTGAAAGTGTTATTCGCCAGTCTGTGCTGAAGGCTACATCAAGAGGAAACAAACCTTAGGGATAGAATGTAGAACTACTTTATTGTGTCAAGTTTCAAGAAGCTAGCCCAAACCGTGTATGATTTAGAGTTTGAACTACATTTGTCAATATAGAAGAAAACAGTGAAACCTAAAAATTAAAACTGTTACTGCAAACGAATGCTTCAACGTAGTTGAATGAAACTTGAGCATCCAAGTGGGATTGGTGTACTGATCATTACTCGAAAGTATCATGAAGATTGGATAAAAAAATATATGTTGAGATTTCAGAAGACTCTAGTTTTGGGAAGTGTGGCAACCCCTTTCAATAAAAGTGTTATTCGCCAGTCCCTGCATTAGGCTACATCAAGAGGAAACAAACCTTAGAGATAGAACGTAGAACTAGAGTATTTTGTCAAGTTTCAAGAAGCTAGCACAAACCGTGTTTGATTTAGAGTTCGAACTGCATCTGTCAATATAGGACAAAACAGAGTGAAACCTAAAAATTCAAACTGTTCCTGCAAACGAATGCTTCAACCTAGGAGAACGAAACTTGGGCATCCAAGTTTGATTGGTGCACTGCTCATTACTTGAAAGTATCATGAAGGTCGGAAGAAAAAATATATGATGAGATTTCAGGAGACTGTAGTTTTTTGGCAGCCTAACAACGCTTTTCATTGAATGTGTTATTCGCCAGTCTCTGCTTAAGGCTACATCAAGAGGAAACAAACCTTAGGGATAGAACGTAGAACTACTTTATTGTGTCATGTTTCAAGTAGCTAGCACAAACCGTGTTTGATTTAAAGTTCTAACTGCATCTGTCAATATTGGAGAAAACAGAGTGAAACCTAAAAATTCAAACTGTTCCTGCAAACGAATGCTTCAACCTAGAAGAACCAAACTTGGGCATCCAAGTGGGAATGGTGTACTGATCATTACTTGAATGTATCATGAAGATTGGATGAAAAAATATATGTTGAGATTTCAGGAGACTCTAGTTTTTTGAAAGTTTGGCAACCCTTTCAATATAAGTGTTATTCGCCAGTCCCTGCATTAGGCTATATCAAGAGGAAACAAACCTTAGAGATAGAACGTAGAACTACTTTATTGTGTCAAGTTTCAAGAAGCTAGCACAAACCGTGTTTGATTTAGAGTTCTAGCTGCCTCTGTCAATATAGTAGAAAACAGAGTGAAACCTAGAAATTCAAACTGTTACTGCAAACGAATGCATCAACCTAGGAGAACGAAACTTGGGCATCCAAGTTTGATTGGTGTACTGCTCATTACTTGAAAGTATCATTAAGGTCGGAAAAAAATATGTGTTGAGATTTCAGGAGACTCTTGTTTTTTGGCAGCCTAACAACGCCTTTCATTGAATGTGTTATTCGCCAGTCTGTGCTGAAGGCTACATCAAGAGGAAACAAACCTTAGGGATAGAATGTAGAACTACTTTATTGTGTCAAGTTTCAAGAAGCTAGCCCAAACCGTGTATGATTTAGAGTTTGAACTACCTTTGTCAATATAGAAGAAAACAGTGAAACCTAAAAAATTAAAACTGTTACTGCAAACGAATGCTTCAACGTAGGAGAATGAAACTTGAGCATCCAAGTGGGATTGGTGTACTGATCATTACTCGAAAGTATCATGAAGATTGGATGCAAAAATATATGTTGAGATTTCAGAAGACTCTAGTTTTGGGAAGTTTGGCAACCCCTTTCAATATAAGTGTTATTCGCCAGTCCCTGCATTAGGCTACATCAAGAGGAAACAAACCTTAGAGATAGAACGTAGAACTAGAGTATTTTGTCAAGTTTCAAGAAGCTAGCACAAACCGTGTTTGATTTAGTGTTCGAACTGCATCTGTCAATATAGGACAAAACAGAGTGAAACCTAAAAATTCAAACTGTTCCTGCAAACGAATGCTTCAACCTAGGAGAACGAAACTTGGGCATCCAAGTTTGATTGGTGCACTGCTCATTACTTGAAAGTATCATGAAGGTCGGAAGAAAAAATATATGATGAGATTTCAGGAGACTGTAGTTTTTTGGCAGCCTAACAACGCTTTTCATTGAATGTGTTATTCGCCAGTCTCTGCTTAAGGCTACATCAAGAGGAAACAAACCTTAGGGATAGAACGTAGAACTACTTTATTGTGTCATGTTTCAAGTAGCTAGCACAAACCGTGTTTGATTTAAAGTTCTAACTGCATCTGTCAATATTGGAGAAAACAGAGTGAAACCTAAAAATTCAAACTGTTCCTGCAAACGAATGCTTCAACCTAGAAGAACCAAACTTGGGCATCCAAGTGGGAATGGTGTACTGATCATTACTTGAATGTATCATGAAGATTGGATGAAAAAATATATGTTGAGATTTCAGGAGACTCTAGTTTTTTGAAAGTTTGGCAACCCTTTCAATATAAGTGTTATTCGCCAGTCCCTGCATTAGGCTATATCAAGAGGAAACAAACCTTAGAGATAGAACGTAGAACTACTTTATTGTGTCAAGTTTCAAGAAGCTAGCACAAACCGTGTTTGATTTAGAGTTCTAGCTGCCTCTGTCAATATAGTAGAAAACAGAGTGAAACCTAGAAATTCAAACTGTTACTGCAAACGAATGCATCAACCTAGGAGAACGAAACTTGGGCATCCAAGTTTGATTGGTGTACTGCTCATTACTTGAAAGTATCATTAAGGTCGGAAAAAAATATGTGTTGAGATTTCAGGAGACTCTTGTTTTTTGGCAGCCTAACAACGCCTTTCATTGAATGTGTTATTCGCCAGTCTGTGCTGAAGGCTACATCAAGAGGAAACAAACCTTAGGGATAGAATGTAGAACTACTTTATTGTGTCAAGTTTCAAGAAGCTAGCCCAAACCGTGTATGATTTAGAGTTTGAACTACCTTTGTCAATATAGAAGAAAACAGTGAAACCTAAAAATTAAAACTGTTACTGCAAACGAATGCTTCAACGTAGGAGAATGAAACTTGAGCATCCAAGTGGGATTGGTGTACTGATCATTACTCGAAAGTATCATGAAGATTGGATGCAAAAATATATGTTGAGATTTCAGAAGACTCTAGTTTTGGGAAGTTTGGCAACCCCTTTCAATATAAGTGTTATTCGCCAGTCCCTGCATTAGGCTACATCAAGAGGAAACAAACCTTAGAGATAGAACGTAGAACTAGAGTATTTTGTCAAGTTTCAAGAAGCTAGCACAAACCGTGTTTGATTTAGTGTTCGAACTGCATCTGTCAATATAGGACAAAACAGAGTGAAACCTAAAAATTCAAACTGTTCCTGCAAACGAATGCTTCAACCTAGGAGAACGAAACTTGGGCATCCAAGTTTGATTGGTGCACTGCTCATTACTTGAAAGTATCATGAAGGTCGGAAGGAAAAATATATGATGAGATTTCAGGAGACTGTAGTTTTTTGGCAGCCTAACAACGCCTTTCATTGAATGTGTTATTCGCCAGTCTCTGCTTAAGGGTACATCAAGAGGAAACAAACCTTAGGGATAGAACGTAGAACTACTTTATTGTGTCATGTTTCAAGTAGCTAGCACAAACCGTGTTTGATTTAAAGTTCTAACTGCATCTGTCAATATAGGAGAAAACAGAGTGAAACCTAAAATTCAAACTGTTCCTGCAAACGAATGCTTCAACCTAGAAGAACAAAACTTGGGCATCCAAGTGGGAATGGTGTACTGATCATTACTTGAATGTATCATGAAGATTGGATGAAAAAATATATGTTGAGATTTCAGGAGACTCTAGTTTTTTGAAAGTTTGGCAACCCCTTTCAATATAAGTGTTATTCGCCAGTCCCTGCATTAGGCTACATCAAGAGGAAACAAACCTTAGAGATAGAACGTAGAACTATAGTATTTTGTCA